>NC_050523.1:8183794-8194236 GCF_002922805.2 Oryzias melastigma
TCTAATTTTCCTCTTTTCACCTGCAATTCCTACAAATTGTCATCCATAATTACAATTTCATAATCAAAAAATTGTTTAAATTACAACTTATATTCTTCCATCTTATATTTTGACAATGACTTTTCTTTAATTTGAATTGTAAATAGTGTGAAGACCAAACATTGTTTGTATTGATTTTCATGAGGTACACAGGGATTTAGGGGGCATTAAACAGTCAGATAATGTCATATGACTACACTACCCAGAACACCTAGCGGGCCAAGAGCCATGCGATTCATCAGAGGGGTTGATGGGAGATTTTTCTGGTGAACTGTGCACCTCTTATCTGCTATAACCCACCTGTGCTGTATTCGTCCACAAGGCCTATGACTACACTACCCATAATGCTTTAGCAACTCAAGTGGTGCAGCTTTGAAGTTTATCAAAGTTTTATAGAAACAGATTTTGAAAAATCAGTTTTAGTTCAATAAGCACAACCAAAATTCCTACATGAGGCGGACTGTCGATTTCTAAGAAAATTAAATAATTTTAAGTGTGTCTTATAAAAACCCAGTAATTTGGTTTTGTGATGTTTTCCAGAAAAAACAACATTGTAAGCGCCACGTTTTAAAAGGATATTTATCATTCAAATTGTTTCAATGTTTGTTGTTTTTTTTAGTTCTCAAAGGTTTTCTGCAACATTTAGAAGCATCATTCATTCAGAAGCCGCCGTCACCGTAATCTGGCCGTGTTCTCTTGCAGAGCTGTTGTCTCAGCTGTCAGGCGTGCGGCGTGCCGCGGGCGGGCAGATAAACTCCTCGGGCCCTTCGGCCTCCCAGCTCCAGCAGCTTCAGATGCAGCTGCAGTTGGAACGGCAGCAGGCGCAGGCGGCGCGGCAGCAGGTGGAGAGCGGCAGGCACGCGGCGCGGCGCGGCAACAACCCGAGCAACAGCGGCACCGCCATCCCTCCGCCCAGCACGGCAACCGTCACCACGACCACCGTGGGTGAAATGAATTCCCCGTCCTCATCCCACAGCTCCCAGTTCCTATTATCACGGTAAGTGGAGCGGTTTAAGTTCTGTTTACCTGCTCTCCCACTAGCTTACAGCCCCTCGCAGCCCCAAGCGAACATCACAGGTGCAACAAAAATGGCGAGCAACATCGGAGCTATCCAGCCGTACAGTTTTCCAGCTTTCCACAGATCTATTAGACTGGGGCGGAGCAGGGAACTTTGGACTGCCCATCAAACAACCTTTTTCAAGCAGCATTTTTTTGGTCTGCTCCTCATTTACAGCTGTTTGAATAAAGAAATGCAGTTTTAAGAGGAATTTTCTTTACATGTGTTCTCTATTATTAAAACATGCTAAAAACTTAAAAAATATGATCTGAATATGATTGGAGTGGGATTTAAAAAATAATCACTACACAGAGAACTTTGGCTAAATCCGGATTCTACAATTAACGAGAGTTTTGGAACGATAGTGTCTTCAAATTCGGACGTTACAAACCTTAAATGATGTCATCAATAGTTGCCGGTCAGGTATGTTAGCTGCCAGCTCTCGGAAACGTCAGTTTTTTAACTTAATAAAGGTCATGCTAAAACATGTCATTACTTACATTTAGGTGTAATCTTCTGTGCTTCAGAAAAAAATGACTCAAAAACAAAATAGCAGAATTACTAGCGAAAAAATGTAAAATAAGTAATTTTGGGGGGAAAAATGAGAATTTATGTTAAAATAATAAGTTTAAAGTGACCTGGACCTTTACGTGTTTATGTTTAACCTGATGTGGCTCATCCTTCAGATTGAACGAACCGAAGATGTCCGAAGCGGAACGGCAGTTTCTAGAAGGAGAGCGAGCCGACCACAGCCTGTTTGTCCAGGAGCTCCTTTTGTCCACTTTGATGCGAGAAGAGAGCTCCTCCTCGGACGAAGACGAGCGCCGAGACTTCGCCGACTTCGGAGCCATGGGCTGCGTGGATATTATGCCTTTAGACGTGGCGCTGGAGAACCTGCAGCTTCGGGAGAGCAGCTCTTCGGGGAAGGAGCCTCCGCCGCCTCCTCTTTGATGTCCGAGCATCGAGCAGACTGTGTCCTCTGTGCTGCAACTGCCAGTGACAGACAGCGGCGGCGGCAGCAGCAGCGAACCTCCCTGGCCTTGCCCTCCTTTCTCCTTGCTTTCTTTCAGAGTTTTTTGGTGATTGTAATTTCAGGCCTGTCACCACATTTGTTACATTGTAAGCAAAAATCAAATGTGAGCAAGTGCGATAAAATGTGAGAGTGAACGAGCAAACGAGACAAGAGAAATATATAAATATATATATATATAAAACTATATATGAAGCTGATAATCAATTCACCTAACGTTTCTTTATCAGGTAAATGTTACAGGCAGCTGTGGCAGACATTCGCTTCCCGTGACATCAAAACGGCTCTCCATATAAATACTCCACATTTAAAGGTTAAGAGGGCGCGGGCCCCTCTGATGAAGCTGCTGTGTGTGTTAATGATTAATAAATAAAAATTGCTTGGTTGGGTTACCATAACTACTGCATGCAGTTATTTGCAGCGTGCATGACTTTTAATGACCACGTCATTAAATCTATATCTAAAACCCCCTTATTTTTATTTTTTTTTAGTTGTCAAATTCTAAATGAATACCTTTTTTTTTCTTTTAAATCAACTTATAGTTTGTCTTATTTTGAAATCTGTTTGTGACTTGAACGTGCAGTGCTCCACAGCACCCCCCATGGACGATTGCAGAACTGCAGCTTCACAAAAAAAATCCAAAGAAAATATTGAGTTTGCTCTCTAGATGTTTAGTTCTAAGTTGTTTAAGCACAGTTTTAATTTATAGCTGACTCGGTGTGGTGCATCTGTGCACTTGTGTCAGACCACATGCTTTTCATGGCTTGTTTGAATCAATTTGCTGGACATAAAAAAAGCTTGAGACTTTCCTCGCTGCAGTTTTGACATTCTTTTTTTTCTCTCTGCTAAAGCTAGCACTTTCTATTTATTTGTTTGTTTTTTTGTTTTCCAAATTCAACACCTTCATGCCTTCACTTTTACCTTCTGTACAAAAAGATGTATATTTGTTCATTAACTTTCATAATGGTAATATATGGGCAGACTTTTTTTAATGTAAACTTAGAAAATAAATATCAACTGCACATAACTTCTAAGTGAATTTAAGAGATTCTCACACCTTTATCATTTTTACGAGAAAACATGAAATTTAAGTGTGGTTTATATAAATAAAAATAGGAAAAAAATTGTCGTCAAACAGAGATTATACATGAATATCTGATGGATGGATCCAAGCAGAGCTGTGTCAATGCTACGCATATGATGGTTGATGATCCGACGCCACCCACAGGGATTTATAAGGTAAAAAGGAATCATCAAGACTGAAACAAAATTGGGTCATTAGACAAGATTTAAGAGTTTATTCAGATCCATCCACCGGCCAATAAAGAAACTCATTTTTAATATTGCAAATAATAATAAAAAATATAATAAAATCAAAACAATTTAATTAAAACATGATCTTTCCACTATTGTCATGAATAGAAAAGGAATCAATCCACATAGTAGCATTTTTTGACACCATATAGATGAATTTTTTAGATCTAAAGTTGGACTTTTTAACATAGGAGCCAATGGAACCGAACTCTGGTGGTCATTTGAGGAACTGCAGCATTTGGGTCTTCCAGGCTGGCTTCAAATACAGACAGAAAAGGGGGCGTGGCCTATCCTTTAGAGATGGGATTTTCAAACTGATTGAGGTAAGCTGTACACAAAGTAGAAACCAAACTTTAATACTTTTAAAACCTTACGAACTGGAAAGCACTTTTTTTCACTAAAGTTTGACTAGAGCTGGGTTGAAAAAAATCGATTCAAATCGATCTAAGCTTAACAGATCAATAATCGATCCATAAAAATAGAGATCGATCTAACCGTAGACTTAATACATAATTAGACGCACCATCTCTGACGTCACCCATTGACTTCCACAGTCCCTGAAATGAAGCCTGAATATTCAGCTCATGGCCGCAGCCATATTGGCTGGAGTTAACTCCGCCTCACACGGACGTTCCAAATATGGGGGAAAGGGGCGGGACCGAGTTCACCCGCTTTTCCTCCGGTTTGTTTTAGTTCACGCCCACAGCTCTACCGTCTGCGACTCCTCAATGCTAACGGCTAACAGCTTCAATTCTCCAGGAAAGCTGCACCGCGGTGGATTATTTACATCATGAATCTTTACAGGTGAGTACTTGGAAAAATGTGTTCAAAGACCTGGGAGAAACTTGAACATACTACAGTAATAGATGGATGACAAAAAGACTGAAAGATGATTGGTGTGGTGTCTGTGAGATAGCAGCAGAAGAAAGTGATTCAGTCTTTAAATGAATCTGGAAGTGACAGTTTCTCGTTGATTCACCTTTCATGCTCTCCAAGTATTTCTAGCTCGGTGTGGCATGCAGAAGCAGCAGGAATCACAAAATTAATCTATTTTTGTTCTTGTTGTTGCTCCTTCGTCTTTCATCTGTCTTTGCCAAGGCCTTTTTTCAAAGCGCTCAGTTCCCTGTGAGTTCCAATTGGAAGATGCGTTTGCATGTCAGCAATTCACTGATTATGACCTACTTCATCTCTGTAGGACTCTATTTCCATGACTCTGCAGACTATGGGTGTGTCAGCGTTTCTTTGTTTCTTCAAACCTCTGGATTTACAGATGTTGTGTACTTCAGCATCAGTTAAATAAAGACAGAAGATGCTTAAAGGATGACAATCTCGTTTAACCTGTTTGTTTAAGGTTAACACCTCAAAGTCTCTTTCTTTTCAAAGTGTCCTTTTTTATTATGGCCATGCAGTTTTTACCCATAATAATAATAAAAAAAAACTGTTTTTTTATAGGACATAGTTTCAACCCTCCACCCCATAATGTTGGGCTTAACTTTGATCATTTGTTTATAAAATTAGTTATTCTCCCACTAATAAAACAGTACTCGGCATGAAAAAGGTGTAGTCTTCTGTCTCACCACAAGAGGGAGTTTCTTCTTTTAGAGCAGCTCAGAAGAGCGAACCTGCCGTGAAATGAAACACAGAGACAGAAGCTGATTGTGTGCCGTTTATGTTGTAGCTGCCCACTAAAGGCTTAACTTCAGAAAAAGAAGAAAAAAAATCCTAATTTGTCCGGTTTTTCTTTTCAAAACAGCGACACTTTACCGCTGCAGCTGAGGTCTGTAAAGGCTTCAGGCTCTCCGCGGTGTCACCGTGAGAACAAGCTGCATCACGATCAAATAGTCCGCTTTTTTTGTGAAAAATGAGCTAAACCAAAGAATTAACAAGAATAAAGTACTAAATATTGATCGAATGTTTATTTATTTTGTAAATGACCATGGTATAAGCGGGATAAAACCCTCCATTATGAGAAATTAACGCACACTTCGTCGGTATTATCCCTTACGTGTATAATTCATCAGTAAGAAAAACATTAGAAATATTCAGTCATAACTAACATAGTAACATTTATTAAAAAAAAAAAAACCAGACGCTGGCCAAGCGTCTGGCGGGTTCAAACCTGGGAGGGGAACTGGCAGGGTACTCATTGAGTAAGCTCTACAGTCCAGTATTCGCTACCAGCTTGTACTGTGCTGAGTACTCACTGGTAGCGCCTGAGACATGTAGTTGGGTGCCCTTGTATTTTACGGTAATCGCTTTCTACCGCCCGCCTTCACCAGTCCCCCGCTCGAGCTGCTCCTAGCGCCCTGGCGGGTCCCCGGGTTAACCCCCAGGGTGCAAGGAGCAGCTCGAGGTGCCTTCCAGCACGTGAGCACACTTCCAAGTTTGAACCAATAGACGATTGTCGCCGATTGCTATTTATACCCCTTTGTTACCCACACGTGCAAACAAATGGTTTTAACTCCAGTGTTTTTTGGCAAATTTGAATTACACACTATATGTTCGTTAGTTTTAAATAAAATAGGGTGAAAACAAAAATGATTTTAAATGTTTTTTTTCTTTTAAAAAGATACATTTTGAGCCGCAGTGCATGCTGGGAAACGTGACGAAATCTCGCTAGCTAGCTAAGCTAAGTCTCGTTTCTATTGAGCGGTCCGGTGCGGTCTAGTAGAGTAGTAAATACAGAGCAGTTAATCCAGGTGGTGAACGTCTCCAATCAGTTAAGGCCACAGACATAATATATAATTAGACAATCATCTCTGACGTCACCCATTGACTTCCACAGTCCCCCGAAATGAAGCGTGAACATCCAGCTCACGACCGCAGCCATATTGGCTGGAGTTAACACCTCCTGACACGGACGTTCCAAATATGGGGAAAGGGGGCGGGACCGAGTTCACCCGCTATACTTTAAACATGATTTTTATTGAATCACATACATCAACAAGAGTCATCTTTATATGTTAAAATTAAAATTTTACTGCCTTAAAATGTAAATGCTGTTTTGGATTATAAATCCACTCACCACCAGAAGCAGACCTGAGAGGAACATACAAGATAAACAGATACAAAAAATCGAATTACTGGAACTAAAATAAATAATCATAATATACATTAATGATTTATTTCCGGCAAATAGAAAGTTATTCTTTTAGTACTTACCGAAGAAAAGACACCAGATGACTCCCAGAGAGCGTATTAGAACAGTTTACAGCACGGCAGCGTTTTGTTACTTCCGGGTTGGCTTCACGTTCCGCCTGCCAGTGTTGGGGGTTGGATCTAACACATAAAGCTAAAGTCCGCTAGCTTGATGCTAATGTTTAATGGAATTTCTCATAGGACGATTAATGCTAAAACTCGGTCGACATAAACATATATTGCTGACTAAATGAACATCTTTATAAACTCACAGACACGAAATTTACAAACTTTTTAAAGGAAACACTTTTAAAGTAACCACTTGGGGTCTAAAGCATCGTTTTTTGCTTATTATTTGCTTATTCTTCATGAAAAAAGTGTAATACTGGAGCGCGAGCTCCATCTAGTGGCCAAACTCAAACGCCGTCCAAGAAAAGCAGGGAAAAGTTCTTCAATGCCTTTAAAATTTAGACCAAAAAAAAACATCATGGACAATTTAGACTTTTTAAAATGACTATCTAAAATGTAAAATATCTTTTGAGTGTAATTGTTTTTAAATAATTGTTAAATCTGTGACCAAATTTGGTCATTGATTTTGCACAAAAAATATATAAACTTTTCAAATTTAGTTTATTAAGACATTGTGTAAATACTTTGGATGCTGCTTAATCTTTCTGAATTCACTCCTGCTTTGAATTCTGCCAAAAAAAGCTAACATTTAAGATGATACAGTATAATATTAAATTGGAAGCAATAAGAGGACAGCTAATTCTGAGCAGGCATTAATATATTAATGCAGTACTTATTAAAGCTCAAGAGTATTGGTTAAGGAAGTTAAGGGAAAAATACTCTTTAAGATTCGATTCGGCCTCAGACAGATCGATCTGGTTGAATTGTAGGAAAATAAATCGATTTGATTCATCTCTAAAAAAAGACTTAAAAAAAACTTTTAATATTATAATAATAACTTACCTAAATTGACTTTTGTTATTAAAGAGGAGCACTGTGACTGGTTAACCAACAAAAAAATATACAATTTCTTATCTTAAGGTGTAATTGATTGAGATTAGACATCCTGAAACGTCTTTTTGAACAAACTGAGACGCCACAGAAAATACTGTAAGACATACCACCTTTATTAAATGCACAGTATCACAAGAAACATCTCCATTAATTGTGGATAAACTACTCACGTGATGCACAAAGCATTGAATTGATTGATAGAACTGGCTGAGTAAAGCAGGATTAAGTCTGTATGCACACACACACTCACACACACACACTCTGTCTTGCATTCTGACATATTTCCAAATCCATTCAAATATTCACACTCTGCTCCTATTAACATAGTAAGTAAAATCTTTTTATCTTCACTGGAATGAAAACGTTAATCTTGTAATTTTTTTTTCTTCTTTTTGACCATATATACAAAAGAAAATCCTTTAACCGCCCTCCTCCCCTTCCCCAGGATAAATTACATTCAAAAAAGATCCCCACCTAGCTAGATTACATTCAAAATAATATACTATTCATGATGCAAAGTCACAGTTATTAGGCTACAGTCTGTCAGAGGTGGTCGAAGCGGGAGAGGCGGGCCGGGAGGAGGAGATCCTGATGTTGTCCGCGGTCCTCCTGCAGACGGGCGTCATCTCAGACCGCTCTCCACCACAGCGGAGAGGAGAGACCACATCTGGGGTTTTTTTTTCCTTCTTTTATCAGAAATGAATGTTTCAAAGTCCTCTCCATATCAAAGGTTACCAAAAAAGATTGTATTCTCACTGGTATTATGAACAAGCACAAAGAAATCATACAACGTTGCACAAATAAAATCTTATTTACACTTATATTGCCTGCGGCCCGTAATACATTGTCTTCAGTACACAGTTTGGACATGTTACCTGCTTGAAACAGATTATACTATTAAACATAGCCTACTATTCATATAGACAGAACTGTACAGAATGGACAGCAGTTTATGTACAGCAGATGTGGGACTATTTTACAGAACACTGTAGAAAAACAGAGACGGATGTGTTCACCTGGTGTTTCAGCACGGCTAACCTGATGGTTTTAGGTAGAAGATGAGGGTTGATTTTGGAGGATTTTAAACGCTACAAAGTGCTCTAAAGAAACTCTCACTGCTGTACACCTCCATTTATAAAAACGTGGTTTTGTAGGACTGGAGTGATCGCTACTGGTTTCTTTTATTTTATTTTATTTTATTTTACAGAAGTCTGTACCAGACGCTCAAATCACAGTTTTTTTTTTTTTCTTAAATCACAGGAAACCAAGACTAAAAGTGGAGTGGAGCTCCCCGGCGCCCATGCTGACATGCTTCACCGCGACTGCGACAGCCGCCACCCCGGCTGACTGGGACCGGCGTTTCAGAGGAGAGCACTTCTAGATCTTCACTGTATGAAGGTGAAGTTGTATTCTTTATTTTATTTTTTTTTTTAAAGCGGAATGCATTCATTTGTTTTATGGCAAGAATTCAACAAATATGCATCACTAAATAAGCTGTGCTTTTTTTTTTAAAGCAGATCCACTGATTGAACCTTTTAGAACGTCTGATAAAATGATTTTAAAAAAAAGAAAAAAGGAAACAATTATTCCCAATTATTCCATTATTCCCAGAAATTCTGGGATTGGAGGGAAATATTATTTCTGAGCGGTTTGTGTGGATTTTGGTTTTTATAAACGTGCCTTAAAATAAATAAATAAATAAACTTCAAATTTAAGGCTTCTGCTGATGCGATGAGGACATGGACGGTTAGCATTTACAGCCAGGATCCGTACACAGATGGAGTCGCGAAACCATCAATTCCTCCTCCCATCCCTGCCCCTGTGATGTGCTCTCACGAGCACTTGTCCACAGACAACAGCACACATCCCCCTCAGAAGTACATACACTCGGCGCCGGAGCCTCAGCCCAGGATGTCCAGGTACACCGGAGAGGCCTTGGCCAGACTCTGGAGCATGCTGTAGATCTCCTTGATGTTCAGCCTCATGTAAGGTTCCCTCTGCCAGCAGCCCAGCATCAGGTCGTACACCTCCTTGGGACAGGTGCGAGGACGCTGCAGAACCCGGCCCTGCGTGATGCACTCGATCACCTGCAGAGGGACGGCATCATTTTTATTCCACATTTTTACTGAAATTGACAAATTTATCAAGTTTTCTCACAATAAATCACAAAAAAAAAATGATTTTTTGGATAAATACAAGAAAAAATGTGCCAAAATGTACTAAATAATGTAATAATAATACGTAATCTCAATTTTTATAGCAATTTTTCATTTTTTCTACTAGAATGACTAAAGTTTAAAGTAAACAATGACATGGCAAGAGTAGATAAAAAAGTATTTTCTCTCGTTTTGTTTTAAAGTAGCTCTATGCTCTAATACTCTATTGTTTTGTGTACATTTCTATCTCATATGGATGTTTACTATTAATATCCATGATTTATTTTTCAAATGTTGTATCTGTTTGCAAATTTAAAAAAAAAAAGACAATAAACAAATTGTAGCTTTTCTCACCATCAGTTAGGAATTATCACATCTTTTTCTATTTTTTGCCTTTACTACCTTAAAATTGCCAATCTTTGAAATCATGTGTAATTTAATCCTAGAAGGAACTTTTTTTTAATAAAACTAATATAAAGGGGTTTACAAAGAAATATCCAAACTAGAAACTTGATGTCACTTTTGGCAACTGATTTCAAATGTGTCATTTTTGAAAAAATCTGTTGAAAAAATCTCAACAGATTTTAAACACTTTTTAACAAACACGTACTGTGATTTAAAGGATGCTTCACCTACTTTTTTGTAACATCTTGTCACTAGTTCTCCTGGTGTCATGATTCAACCA
>NC_050523.1:8194378-8194717 GCF_002922805.2 Oryzias melastigma
CCTACTTTTTTGTAACATCTTGTCACAAAACTAATTGGCCTAAAAATAGAGTTTTTCTTAAATTAAAGACAAAGATTTAGGGATATATTAAATGTTTTGAACTATAATTTTATTATGACAGATGCTTTGAGAAACAGAAAAAGTTCCAAAAGCTTAAATTGGTTTCTATAGATTAAAGTCAGATAAATATTGAACCAAAAGACACAAAAACCAGCATAAACAAGAGGTGTGGACGAAGTGGAAGTAATAACTTGAATTGTTGATTTTAAGCACTATAAGAGACTTTTAACAGTTTTGGATTTGGTTGTTTTGGCGATTTTTAACCTGCTTAGATGGTTC
>NC_050523.1:8195119-8196625 GCF_002922805.2 Oryzias melastigma
CAAAAGCTTAAATTGGTTTCTATAGTTTAAAGTCAGATAAATATTGAACCAAAAGACACAAAAATCAGCATAAACAAGAGGTGTAGACGAAGTGGAAGTAATAACTTGAATTGTTGATTTTAAGCACTATAAGAGACTTTTAACAGTTTTGGGTTTGGTTGTTTTGGCGATTTTTAACCTGCTTAGATGGTTCTAAACCAGGAATCCTTCAGTTTTCTCTGTTTTCACAAAAAAAAAAATGAAAAAACTTTATTTCAATGGAAAATCCTGAATGTAATCTGGTCTGAGATTTGTCCTCCTCAGTTAATTTTGAAATCCAATGTTTTTCTCATTCTGCTTCACCAATTTTTAGCCAAAAATAATCTGTTTTATTAAATAAACTTTTTCTCTTGTTGTTTCCAGAAAAACATAAATGAGCAGCAGCTTCCTCTGTGTGTAAAATTAATTATATTACATTACAGAAAAAGTCCTGTGGGGCTATAGTTATTTAATCTTACAGCTGCAAAATTTTAATTTTTTAATAATTGTAATCGATAGTGTAAAACAACTTTATTAATTATTATAGAAGCATCTTTAATTTTCTTCTAATATCAAATTAAAACAGTATGAAAGCAAAAAGAGAAGATATTTTCAGAAACACCCAAAATGTTCCCTAAAGAAGCTACTCCTTGTTGATTTTTAACAAACATATTTTTTTATTTGGTGGCTGACCTCATTGTTGGAGAGCTGGTACCAGGGCTGCTTGCCGTAGGTGAAGATCTCCCACAGCACCACGCCGAGGCTCCACACGTCACTTTCCGTGGTGAAGCGCCGGTACATGATGCTCTCCGGGGGCATCCAGCGAATCGGCAGCATCGTGTGACCGCCCACCTGTGGAGAAGGGGAGGAGTCAGGGAGCCACCTTCTTTATGCTGATACTCACATTCAGTCAGAAATGTCTTTTAGTTGGAAAATATTTAGAACTTACAAGATTTCAACTAATAGAAGGAAATTATATAGAAGTTTGCACAATGATGAAAGTCCATCTTGATTAAAAAAATAATTTTCTGGGTCACTTCAAATAAGCATTATAAATAGGTAATAATTTTTTTAAGACTTTTTTTGTTAAGTTTAAAAACCCTTCTTTAGAAGTTTTAATTCAAATGTTAACTGATAGTGTGTACTTTAAAATTCTAAATATGCTTTGATTTACCTAATTATAAAAAAATAGATTAAACAAGTGTATATTAATATATCAATAGTTGATTTTATTGCAATTTAAACTTTAAATCAACATGTATTCTCCTGAGGTTCCAGCAGAGGGCGCTGTTGGACTCAGCTGAGCTCTAACAGGACAGATGATGGGATTACAAATGTTTGTTTTACTCTTAGCAATGTTACTCTTCTGCTATATTAACATGCTTTATAGGATGAAGTCCTTAAAAGTTTTCTCTTTTTTTTCCATTTAGTTATTACCTCTTTGTGGTTTAATTAGGTTGTTAGGGAATTAATAAATAATAAATGTGT
>NC_050523.1:8196662-8215533 GCF_002922805.2 Oryzias melastigma
TTTAAAAAAAAAAAAAAAAAAAAAAAAAAAAAACAGAAAATACCTGGCGAATACTTACTTTATAGTAGTCTGTGCTGTAAACGTCTCTGGACATGCCAAAGTCTCCGATTTTGACCAGCAGGTTTTCTCCCACCAGGCAGTTTCTCGTCGCCAGGTCTCTGTGGACAAAGTGCTGGGAGGCCAGGTAGACCATGCCAGCAGCAATCTGTTGGGCAATGTGCAGCATCTGGGACTGAGTGAGCTCCACCAAGATACTGTGCTGACCGTCTGCCATGAGAACAGCATCGGGACCATGGGACCTGCAGCAGAGAGTGTCAAGTACTTTACAGCATAATCAGCAACGGATTATTGTGGAATTATTTTTGTTTTTTTAACTTCAATGTGAGATACTGTCACTTTATTTAGAAAGAGTTTCGTCTAAGAAATTTTACTTTTTATTGAGTATTTTATATCGGGTAAAAAGTACTCGGCAAAAGTGAAGGTGTAACTTTTTATAGTGAAAGTGATCTAGGGTTAAAGAGCCATAACTCGCCACAGGAACGGGCTAGAAACTTGCCTTTTTTTTTCAACATTCCTATATTTTTTTCTCTTCATGACTGGGCCAGATCAAGACATCTTGTGTGCCGTATGTTCGACACCGCTGGCGTAAAGTTACGATAGTCAAAAGAATGTCATCACTGGAGTTAAAGTTTTGATGTTAAAGGGTTCAATATGGTTAAAAATTGAATTACCAATAAGGCTTCAGTCGTTCACCTTTTAAACTGTGCTTCAATACTGAAGTCTAGGGTTTTTTTTTTCCTCCCTGAGTGTATAGGAGAACTGGATAGAGAGAGTGTGACATCATCCATGGAAAATATGTGACTTCCGGCTTGAAGGAGATGGAGTCAAATTAATTTTTCACGATGCAGATGACCAAACAACGTCAGTATGTTGGGATTGGTGGAAGTCGGTCTCTCAGTCCAGTTCTCATATACAGTCATTGGTTTTCCCCTTGCTTTACTGGCTTAAGATTGGAACCTGAGTCCCATTGTAGAGTCGCAGGACTAACCGAGCTGGACACAATCATCTGTTATGTCTAAAAACAGAAATCTACTTGTTTAAGAAAAAACACAAAATCTCCAAAATTTCCCAATAAATGAGAAATATATTTTTACACGTGTTAGCACAGTACTAATGTTGATTAAAAGGAAGTAGAAACATTGACATTTAGTTTTATTAGTGCCCAAATAACAGGAGTAAAAATAAATGAAACAACTGAGATAATTAAAATAAGCATACTTAAAGTATATTTTTGAAAATATACAGAAAAGTATGAGTAAAATATACTGGCAGTTTACTAACAAGCATAATTTTTGGGATTGAATTGGCCCACTTGTAGTTTATAAAAAGTATGCTTAAAGTAACCTTTCTGGTATACTATTAGTTTACAGGCAATAAACTTTACTCTAAGTTTATGAAAGTACACTTTGAAGTATATCTAATGTAGCTTTTAAAGTTTGCTTTAAATTTAGAAGTAATAAACTTTAGATTAGATTAGAGCATAAAAATACATTTTCAATATACTGGAAATATCCCATCAGCTTCCCTTTTTTTGCTGTATAAGAAAATGTTTACGTGACAAATATAGAGTAAATATGTAAACTTGTAGTATAATCCAAGTTTACTTAACATAAACTTGTTACATTTATCTATAAGTACTTAATTTTACTTTTAAAAAAGTATGCCTAAAAAAATAACTTGATTATACTTATTTTTTGTAAGGGGAGTTCATCATTGCACCATAGAAGGAATTATTTACCATACGTGTCAAACTCAATCGCACAAGGGCCAAAATCCAAAACACACCTTATGTCGCGGGCCGAACAGGATAAACATTTATTAAACACTCTAAAACTACATTTTTAAAACGTTAAAACCATAATTTTTTTTAACATAATATGAACTAGAAATGTAGCACTACCTGTGATAATGCTAGTGAGAATGCTGTTAGCTGAATTTGGCAGCTGAAGATGCTAATGCTGATAGCTAAAGATGCTAAAATTGATTGCTGAAAATGCTGAAGTTGATAGCCAGCTAATATATTAGTGAAATACCAAATTAGCCAAAAAACAACAACAACAACAGCCAAAACAGCTAGCATGTAGCTGAAAAAAATAGTTAAACTTCAAAATAGACTAAAAACATTTTTTTTAAAAAGCCTAAATCAGCCAAAACAGCTAGCATGTAGCTGAAATATTAGCTCAACTCCAAAAACAGCCCAAAAAAAATGTTTGTAAATACCAAAATAGTCCAAAAACCTAGCAGAATTCCAATTTTTAAAAATTTTAAATCGTAACTTTTTAACATAATTATGAATAATATAAAGGCAGGAATATTATTCCGGAATAAATCAACTTAAACCTTAAATAACTCTCAATATTTTACTCCGGCCTTGACTTTGACACATGTGCTCTAATCATTCTAAAAGGCCTAATAATAAACCAACAGGAAACAGATCTTCCAATCAATCCAATGTCATGATGATCCCACCTGAGAAACTTGTTCAGGTCCCCATGCTTCATGTATTCAAAGACCATGATGAGGGGGTCGCTCTCCACGCACACGCCGTAGAAAGTGACGATGTGCTCGTGCTGCAGGTTGGTGAGCAGCTCAGCTTCTCTGTAGAAGTCGGCTCGGCCGCTCTCGCTGGCCTCCTTCAGAGTCTGTTCCGACGCAAAGACATAAAGCAAAGGGACACGGGCTCCATTATCTGTAAGAATATACGTCCAATCAATAGACTTCTCATGTCTGCAAATGGCTCAGTGACCTTGACCGCGACGTGGATCTTCTCCTGGTGTGGGACGAGGTTGTAGCACTCAGCGAGGAAGACCTTCCCAAAGGCTCCTTCACCCAGCTCCCGTTTCAGCACAATGTTGTGTCTCTTGATGTGCTTGACAACTGTGGAGCAGCCGAATCACTCACAAGGTCATTTTTCTATCTTCAATTTACCGTAGAATCCATGTTTAATGTCTTTAACAGTTTATGTTAGATCTAAAACACTTACACTCATTTTCTAGCATTTTAACAAAAGAAATTGATGGTTTTTTTCTATTAGGTTACAAAAAAAATGTAGTTTTCAAAAAGCTTCAAAGTAAAATATTTAACTGAAGTACCAAAGTATTCTGTATTCTGGGACACTATGTGGTCCTAATAAATATCTGAAAGTCAATAATTTTAAACTTTATAACAAAACAAAACATAAAAAAAAAATCTTCCAAGAACTATTTTATATTTTCGCATTAAAATGGAAAAATAAGAAATATTTCACCAAAAAATGACAAACAATGATCTAATACAGTTATGAAAATGGTTCATTATTGCAAATTGAAGCTAATCGAAGTTGAAAAACTAGTTTCGAGTTGTCCCTCCTGAAAATGTCTCTGCAACAGAAGTCACAGGGTCTAAAAGCGGCGCCGAGCCGTGATCCCTGACTTATCTGAAAAGGGCCCGGGTTACACGGGCTCTGCTGAGCAGGACGGTAACTCACATGTGTCAGATTTCAGCATGCTGCCGGAGTTACGGAAGTACTGCGGGTTCTCAATGACAGGAATCTTTGTCATCCCAATGATCACTGCGTCTGGACCCATCTCTGAGGAGGACGGGGTGTTGTTGCCATTGGAGACGTGATGAAGAGGGCTGGCGGAGTCATCGTCGTTACTGATGACCGAGGAGGAGCCTGAGGAGCGGCGGAAGAGAAGGAGACGACGGTCAGGAAGCAAAGATGAGCAGCAGAGCCAGGTGAAGAAACAACAGAGGTTTAAACGGTTTAAACTCTTAACAGAAGTAGAATCAAAAATGTCAAGAAAAAAATAAATAAATAAAAAAACACTTTATTTATTATTAAGATTACAGGCCCATTTCAGTGCAGAGGTTATACAACGGTGTGATAGTGAGTGTGTGTGGTTGTGTATGACAGATTGAGAAATAATTCAAGTTGTACCCAACCTTTGCCCAGTAGTGACTGGGATAGGCTCCAGCAACGCCTGGGACCCCAAAAGGCATTAAGTCGGGTTTGAAAAAAATGAATCAATAAATAAATAGATGGATGGATGAAAATAACTAAAAAAGAATAGCTTGTTTAAGGGGGGCAATACTTTCTGAAATGAACTTTGACGGCAATGCGGTTAAGAAAAACAGCTAATCATGTCTAACTTCTGCTACACTTCTGAAAATATGAATGTGAGCTATCACTAAATCATGTTTAGTTTATTGCCTTGAGCTATTTAATTTTGTGTTTATTCACTTGATATCCTTGCTGAACGTCTCATTGCGCACATTCCGACTTCACTGAATCCCATTTACTTGCAAGTATCAGGTGGACCATCTCATGCTGTCATCTCCAGATTTTAAGTAGCATTTTACAAAGTTGGACTCAACAGCCTTGTCTGAAAGTCCCTCTGACTAAAATTTATCAGGATCCCCCCATTCAGTCTTGATGTCTTATTTATTTCATAAATTGAGAAAATTGTATTTTATTACTCTGGAAAGTCAAGCAATGCAGCTCAAATAGTTTCAATTCATTTTAATTGTTTTCAAGGCTTGTAAAACAGGAACAACAAACAAGTTCCTTCAAACTTTTACTCTTTTTTTTCAGGAAAGTATTGTCATATTTTTTCCCAGCTATCAATAAATCTTCTAAACCAGTTTAATTGTGGTCACGGGGTTGCTGGAGCCTATCCCAGATATTTATGGGCGAAGGTGGGGTACTCCCTGGACAGGTTACCAATCCATCACAGGGCTACACTCTCACATTCACACCTAAGGAGTCATTTAGAGCAGGGGTCCCCAAACTTTTTCTTGTGAGAGCCACATATTTGTTTTCTTTAACTGTCGGGTCGGTTTGTAGGCTAACAGAAAAAGTGTAACAATCATAGCCTAAACGTAAAGATTTATAGTTTTCCAGGTAGCCATACATAGCCAAATTTTCAATTATTCATTTCTGTAATCTTCACAGAAAAAATAATGCTAAAACATTTAAAAAAACTAGATATATAGAATTACCTCCGATAGATTAATAGCTGAAGATGCTTAAATTGATAGCTGAAAATGCTGAAGCTGATAGCTGAAAATGCTGAAGTTGATAGCTAAAAAACCCTGAAGTTGATAGCTGAAAACACTGAAGTTGATGGCTGAAAATACTGAAGCTAATAGCTGAAAATGCTGAAGTTGATAGCTAAAAAACCCTGAAGTTGATAGCTGAAAACGCTGAAGCTGATAGCTGAAAACACTGAAGTTGATGGCTGAAAACACAGAAGCTAATAGCTGAAAATGCTGAAGCTGATAGCTGAAAAACTCTGAAGTTGATAGCTGAAAACACTGAAGCTGATAGCTGAAAATGCTGAAGTAACTAGCTAAAAAACCCTGAACTTGATAGCTGAAAAAACGCTGAAGCTGATAGCTAAAAAACTCTGAAGTTGATAGCTGAAAACACTGAAGCTGATAGCTGAAAATGCTGAAGCTGATAGCTGAAAAACTCTGAAGTTGATAGCTGAAAACACTGAAGCTGATAGCTGAAAATGCTGAAGCTGATAGCTAAAAACTCTGAAGTTGATAGCTGAAAACACTGAAGCTGATAGCTGAAAATGCTGAAGTTGATAGCTGAAAACGCTGAAGCTGCTAACTAGCTAAAATATTAGCGATGTGCCAAAGTAGCTGAAAAATTAGCTATACTTCAAATTACCCTAAAGAAACAGAAAAAAGCCTAATTTAGCCAAAACAGCTAGTGTGTAGCTGAAATATTAACTAAAAGACAAATTAGCCTCAAAACTGGAAAAATGTCTAATTTAGCCAAAAAAAAGTTTGGAGGGCCAGCCAAATGTGGAGGAGGGCCGGATTCGGCCCGCGGGCCGTAGTTTGGGGTCCCCTGATTTAGAGTGCTTGGAAAAAACCCACACTTGCGAACACAAACAGAAAGCTCTCAGGTGGGTTTCAAACCAGTGTCTTCTTGTCCTTTGGTGAGAGTGCTGAACACTACACCACCATGCAGTCTAATTTTATGTCCCTAAAAATATTATTTTCCGTTTAAGAGAGCAGCTTTACCTTTGATTCCAAACTTGGAGTTTCTTCCGTACTTCAGGATGATCACCATCAGAACGCAGCCGGTCAGGGCAACGCCGGCAATCCCCACAACCACATACACCTGGGGTTTAGAAAGTAAAAAAAAAAGGTAAATATAGTGAAACCAAAAAAATTTCTATTTAAAATGTGTAAAAAGCGCTTTAGTATTTACCAGATTGGGATCACTTACTGCAACACTGTCATCCAGAGGGGGAAGTGAGGGATCTGAAAGAAAAAAATTAAGAGAAACGAGTTTGAACTTTGGGTTTGTGTCATGATAAGCTTTGTGTGGGTTTGGACACATACCAGGGTCTGAGTATGAGGTGCAGAAGAAGCCAAAAGAGAAAGGAAAGGAGTTAGCTTACCCACAATCTGATGATCGGGTAAATTGATGAAGATGATGTAACACTTACAGCTGTAGCCAAATTCTGGTTCTGTAAAAACAAACACATTTTTCCATTAGTGCTGTGACTTTTCAGAATTTGGACTGATGTGGTGGGACTGTGAGCTGACCTGTGGTGTTGAAGTACGGTGGATCGATGAACTGCGCTGAAACCGTCTTCTCATCCTGACCGAACTCGTTCTTGACCACCAGCCTGTACTTGCCGTTGTGGATGTGGGTGGGGTTGACCAGCTGCAGACACCCGTGGTCCTCGTTCTCGGTGTACTCGTGGATGATGGTGCGGATGAAGTCCTGCTCCTCCAGAGTGGTGTTGTTGTGATACCAGCGCAGCTCGGGCTTGGGGTTCCCGGTCACCGTGAACGGGATGCACCAGTGGTGGTTCCGCTCTGGAGGCAGCAGTTGCAGGATTGCGGGGGGAACTGACACGAAGGCAACAGTAGAGGAAGAGTAATCACGGGGTGATAGGAAGTAAACACACCAGGAGAAAGGCAGCCGGACAAGCAAGAGCCACGGACTCTGAGCACAGATACGCAGACGAGATGATAGAATGAACCATTAAAGTGAGACGGCAGGAAAAACGTGGAGGAGGAGAATGAAGTGAAGGTTGGCATTTGTCAAGCAAGATGTGTTTGGTAACCCAAGAGGAGCCTTACAAGAGGAAGAGTTATGGACAGGAAGCGTGGAGAGTCAATAAGATTTGCAAAGAGACACTAACGATAACAAACTGAGGAGCCTTCTGCTTCCACAGGAAAAACATGGTCAGAAAAAACGGCATTTAAAACCTCATCACAGCGGAAATTAGGTAAATTGAAACTGTACGCATAATTTCTGAAGACGTATGCCTGCGTGCGGCCCTTACAGAGAATGTTGAGCTCTAACGTGGCCTCCGACTGGCCGACCATGTTCTCCACGCTGCAGACGATCTTCCTTCCATTATCATCTGACGACAGGCCTGTCAGCGTCAGGATGCTCTCTGTGTCCGAAGGGTCAATCTGCAGAAGAGAGGCCCGTGTTTGTAACAAGAGTAGAACCGCTCTGGAAACAGCCTGTGAAGGGCTTTGTGGCTCTGCATTTAGAAACATTTGAATTAAAAGCAAAACCTTAGAGGCTTTTACTCCAGATTGTCCTGCAGTCTCTGATTGGGTGAAGAGACCCAACATTTTTCACACTTTAGCTTTGTGTTTCAGGAAGTAAAAAAAGCTGGAGGAAGAAAACTGACTTGTCCTTTTAGTCTGTCTAACAATACATAAAAGCTGCTTTCTTCCTTTCTTTTTTTTGATTCACATTTTTTCCGATTTTTGCTAAGATCTTGGCTTATTCTACCCAAAATGCCCCATTTCCACTGGTACTGGTACACTATTTTGAGCGTTTCCATTATAGAAATGGACCAATTCATATGATTTTTGTTCCCTTGTTGCTTGTGGGTCCATAGAGAAAAGGAACAGACAAATTTAGGGCGGAGCTACTGTCGTCACACGAGAAAATCAATTGATTGGCGGAAAGTAGGGGTGTGTATCTTTCTCTCTCACACGATTCGATTCACATATCGATAACATGGTCCACAAATCGATACATAAAGGCGACACGATACAATCCGATTCTTTTACCAAAAACACTAAAACAGCTATGTCATCTGTCTACACCCTGCATGCGCCTCTATGGAAGCGCTCTCTTGAATTGCCCAAATCATTCCAAACCCGCCAGGAGTGGACCGGTCCAGCACGGACCGCTCAGTAGAAACAAGGCATTAGATCAGACCAGGACAGTGTGACACATGTTCAAGAATACACATCATCTAGCACTAGAGTGGGGAATCTCTGTAACTCACGATACGATGTGTTTCACCATAATATCACAATAAGGGGAAACATCGCAATAATCAATATATTACCTTGATATTTTAAGATTTATTACTATTTTGTAAACAAATATTTATTTTTCGAGAAACCTTTTTCTAAAAATCTATTTAAAACACAATATATTACTTTAATGTTCTGTGTAACACTAAAATAAAATTATCAATAAATGTATCTTTGTAACAATAACAAACACAATAAAATAATCAAATCAAATAGCCTTTCACTTCTAAGAACAATAACAGTGGTAATAAAAATAAAAAATATTGTATTTTGATTAATTTGAGATTTTACGTCAGTTATTTTATTGTTATTGAGACACAGTATGAACGTTCAGCCCGTTATATGATCATTGTTTTTGACAGTGCTGGTAGCCGTATTCATATTCTCCTTTTTTTATTTTTATTTTTATTTCCTGCACTTACCTTTGATAATCAACACTTTAGTCACGTGCTCCACCTGTGTACTGCTAAAATATCCCTACACTTCACTGTGATGCTCGTGGTAAACGCCCCCCTGGTGGACTTCTGTGATATTATTTCAAAAACTGATTAAGGGAACGAGGGAACTGGGAATTGTTTGTGAGATGAAATATCACGATAGTTCGCCATATCAATATTTTGTATTTAGCACGTTTTTGATCACAAATGTAGCCCGTAGTGTTCCCACTAGACAAGCAGGGAGGGGCTTCTTCTTCTTCTTCTTGTGCTTCTGCTGTTTACTAGCGGGCGGATGTCCAGCACCAACAGTTGGAAAAGGTTTGGTGCGAAATGTCAAAGTGGTGCAAATCTATTAAATCTTTCTCCAGGCTTTATCTTTCTCTGATGCATGAAAGTATTGGTGCCATATAATTCTGTCTGGGCACAAACCGCGTTTATTAATTTCTCTTCCATGATCAATTTTCCAACTTATGGCACGTCCATGAATGAAAAGGGACGCCATCCAGCCATCGGTCAAAGATTGATTGGTTTCATTTTCAATAGCCACATATTTCATTTATGTAGGGTCCAAAAACAGTCATTAGAAACGTAAGAGTTTTAAAAAGTGGTAGCCCACAACACGCATTTACATAGATTTTTGATCAGATATGGCCGCTTGAACCCACGTTGGCGAGGGCGGTATGAACGCTTTTCTACGTTTTCTTTACTTCTAATTAGTGGTCTACTGCATTGATGCTTTCTCATTGCCACTGAACTGCACCAGAGTTCACTTGCAAGTTTTCAGGCGGTTCAGAATCTGGTTATTTGGTCTACGTAGGATTTAGGGAGGAGCTTTTGCACCTGCCAAATAAAACAAATAGACTTCACTGTTGGTTCCACCTCACTAACTTCTAGAAACATTTTTGTCTCAACGTTTCTTCAAGGGAATGTGCTGTGTTTCATTTATTCCAGCTGTTTGATTTTCTGAGTTAACAGTTAGAGTTGTCTTATCCTAAGTTTTCTTATCAAACAGTTTTGAGCCACACCAAACACAAAAAACACAATTTTCATCAGAGTGGGTCTTTAAATAAAAGACTTTCCATTTGGACTTTATGGTTTTCCTAATCTAAAACTGAAAGAAACCATCAGGATGAATCCTCTCACCTCATAGTGGGTTGAGAGCATATCCAGATTCCACAGGATCACAGGAGCAGGAGAGCCTGAGGCGCTGCACACCGCCTTGACATTCCCCCCTTCCATCTCTGTCACATTTTTGGGGGTGACTTCTACTGTGGGAACCACTGTAACATGAAAACAGCAAAACTGAGCATGTATTTGTAAAGGAAATATGTTTTCTACTTCTGATTTATGTCCTCCGGTCACCCAGTATGGGAGACCCCTGTGAAAAGCGGCTCAACATTACCGCAGTCTGGAGGAGTGAGGGTGGCAAAGTCCCTCGTCACTCCTCTGTCATCAGTGCATGTCAGATCTGGGCTGTCGGCTTCTTCTTGGAGCTTCAGTTTGATCCACAAATTCTCACAAACACAATCCAGGGGATTTCCAGACAGAAGAAGCCTTGGAGTGAAACAACCCATCAGACAACAGACTGCAGCCGTAACACAAAAGTAATGTAAGGACACTTACGGAAATGTAATGTTAAAGTTCTGAAACGTTCTCCATGAGAGCGTTGACAGATTGTTGTCTCTTAAATTTCTGAAAGAAGGGACAAAAAGTATGAGAAACCCCAAGGAGGCAATGGCTGTGGGTTGAAATAACAGAGATTCTGAGATGCCACTTACACATATTGAAGCCTTGTGTTGTTAAAAAATGCGTCTGAAGATATGGATGTCAATCTTGTCCTAGTTACCGTTCTGATGGAGGAGAAACAAAACAACTACTGTGATTTAAAGGGGAAAAAAACACAGAAAAATTGTGAAAAATACTCACAGATTTCTGAGGTTGATGTAGTGTCTCAGACTGCTGTCGCTGAGGTCAAACAGTCTGTTCTGATTGGCGATGTGTCTGTCAAAGGAAAGGAAAATATTTTAAAAATTACACTGGGGTTTCCCGATTACACATGTGGGGCAACCTCTGATTGGAAGATCGCAGGTTTGGTTCCCGCTCTTGAGCAAAACACTGAACCCCACATTGTCCTTGATGGTTATAGGTTGGTGCCAGTGTTCGGCAGAGGAGACACCATCAGTGTGTGAATGTGTGTGAATGAGAGCGCTTTGGGCCTTCTAAGAGGGTAGTAAAGCGTTATACTAGTATACGCCTTTTAACACAATATTTGAGGGGTGATGTCAGGTCACATTCATTGGTTTATAAACACAATGAAGTTTTACAAATTCACTCAGAATCTATGTCTTTCAGTAAAAAAAATGTTAAATTTCACCCATTGACAGTCTATTTGAACTGGACATATTACATCCTCCCCCCGACGTTCCAAACAGGAAGTACCCACCGGTCCCAGAAAGTCAAAATTGAGAAATAACCAGCTATTAGTCAGTCACTAAATTTGTCAGAATACCCATTCTTCCTCTGCTTCCTATTTTTTACATGTTCTTGCTGACCCTAAATTTTTTTCAATATATACTTTCTTTATTGCAAATTTTTCAAGATATAAACTGACCAATCAGACGCCTCAGTAAGAGCATGTGGTGCCCACTGGCCCCCACAGCTTCTCCTAAGCCAGCTTTCAGGGAAAGGGGTGTGGCTTTCCAACAAGCTCACCCCTGATTAGTGAGAGCGGTTGCCATAGAAATTTTGACTAATGTAATCTGGTTCCAAAATGGCGACATGGTACAATAGAAAAATAGCGAGTGAATTGGCTTTATTTCATTTGAACCAGAGGTAAAGTGTTTTCTATGTGTGACATCACAGGTACTTTGTCCATCTCTGTATATGTCAATGATTTTACCATACATTATTTTTTTGGTAATCTTAAAAAGTGTGTTTTCCTAAAAATATAATTCACAGCAAAGTATATTGAAAGTAAAACTATATAAGTTATATAATTTTTCTAATCTCTTGGAATTTATTATACAAACCTTAAAAATTAAGCATGTTTACACAATGTAATGTGTACGTTAACTAGCCTGCTATGCTTTACAAGTTTTTACAAGTATGCAGGGCTGCACAGTGACGTTGTAGTTAGCGCTAGCGCATAAAGACCCTGGTTCGAGTCTCAGACAGAACTTTTCAGAGGGGAGTTTGTATGGGTTTTCTCCTGGAACTCCCTAAAACCAAAAACATGCTTTATGGGCTGATTGGTGGCTCTAAATTGTCTCTAGATGTGCATATTTGTGTGTGGCCCTGTAACAGACTGGTGTTATGGTGTTGGCTCCAGCAACCCCTGACAGGGATTCAGTGAATTTTGAAGGTGAATTTTTTTATGCAGGCCTCCACATTACATTTCTGAAAATGAATCCAACCCATAGTCCCAACTGTCGCAGTTCCTCAAACAACCACTGAAGGCTGGTTTCAATTGGGAGCAACCAGTAGTCCAACTTTAAACTGAAAGTATAGTTTTCCACACCATGCAGCACACTTAAAATGCCTTTTTTTTTCAAGAAGGGCCTCATATATGGTTTAATTCTGGTTGTGCTTACTGATGTTGAAGCAATTTTGTCAAAATCTTTGGTTGGGTGTTATTGGGAATCTACTAACGTGGCTAACATGTAGCGGCGCCAAACTGTTTTTTTTTTTGCTTGTACGTTACTAACAAGGTTTGGAGTTTGCCTCATCATAGTAGCGTTTGTTTTAGAATTATCAGTCTGTTTTTTTTTAAACAAGTTGCAAACTAGGATGGGAATTACAAGGATTATGAATATGCTAACGCAGCTAACGTTTAGCAGTGTCATACTGTGTTTTTTTTACTTGTTGCTAACAAGTTTGGGAGATCGTGTAGTCACAGTAATGTTAGTTTTATTAGTATCAACCTGTTTTTTTACATGCAAGCAAGGTTGGGAGTAACAGGTATTGTAAATACGCTAACATGGCTAACGCCTCAATCATGGCTAACATGTAGCATGTCAAAAACAAGTTCTAGAGTTACTGTGAACACAATTGATAAAAACTGACTCACTGACAGACTAACTTTGGAATCTTTGCTTAATGCGTCTTACTGTTCGGGGCACCTTGTATATGTAATCATTTCAAAATTGACAGTGTGCCCTATAATCATATAGTGCGGAAAACACGGAAAATTTATGATTTGAAAATTATTGTTTCACTTTCTAGTAACTAGAATTTTTCTCAAATCTCAGATATTGATGGTTTTCGTGCTCCAATATCTGCATAATTAAAGGTGAGGGTTTTTTTTATTAACAGGTGTATGGAAAAACTCTCACTTCATTTTGCAATTTTTCACAAAATATTTGGTGTAGTAAATTGGGCGGAGTATACTTCGATAACCAATCAATGTTATTCTGCCATGTCACTTTGTCACATGGCTCATTCGGTGCAACAAAGTCGTGTTGAGTCCACCCATTGGTTCATCCACCTGCCAATCAAGGACACACCCCTTAAATATGCTGAAATTTAAGCTCTAGTAAAATAATTTTTCGTAAAACTGTTTTTCAAAAAAGCAAAATAACAAGAATAAGAAAATTCCCAGTAATCATCAAAAAAGTTTTTGCCACCAAGTTGTAGAAGAGGGTTTTTTGGTGAAATGTTGGTATGTTTTTAACATGGGAGTCAATGGGAAATTCCTCCTTTGTGAAACCTGACTTTAGTGAATTAAAACTTCTCCTATTGGAACAAAATTTGTGGAACCATTTTCATCCTTTGCGTGTCTTCATAGATTATCGACTCAGTGCATGAGGACAAATTTGATCATTTTAAGACAATAAACGTATCCCATAAATATAAAATAAAGCAATTTCTGCGCACATTTATGAATAATACTCCAGAATAAAGTTTTTGGATTCTTTGTTTGCACTTCTAGTAAGATAAAAGTTGGGTTATGTTGTTCTCTTTTGACCCCAAGTCCTACATCTAAAGGTGCTTTACTTATTCCTGCTGATTTCAGTTTAGCAGGTAATGAGAAAAGGATTATCTTTAAAGAAAAAAAAAAAAAAAAAAATGAAATGCACCTACAAAGGGGTACAATCCAGTGCTTTCATGTGCCAGTGACCGTCTGGATAAATGAATGGATGTCTGGGTAATGTCTGAGTAAATGCAGAGGGTTGTGTGAGGAAGTGATGTAAAACTGAAGCCAGATCAAATATGTGAATCACAAAAATAACTGATGAGTTGCTGAGGAGATCCCTGACTGTAGCAGCCGTAAGAAAAACAAGTTTATTTAAAAAAAATGAATACTTCAACATTTCTGGTACAAGAAGTAAATTAAGGATTGTATCAAATAAAAAAATATAGTAGAGTTTAAGGAGAGATCAGCACGGAGAAGCCAAAGCAAAGAGAGATCTGAAGTGTCTGTTGACTCCCATAGAGAGTTTAGTGCCCGCCTCCTGATGTGGAACTAAGCCGAACTTCCCACAAACCCTTGACTCTTGGACGTTTGTCAAGAGGTGAGGTCATTCCAGGTTTAGATAAGAACTTTATTCTGCAAGCTCAAGCCTAATGTAAGGAATTTTCATTGACATATTGGCAAAAAGTTTTACGACGTGATTTGTTTGTGTCGCTTACACAGCTAGCTATATGTTAGCACTGACTAGAGAGAAAAAAAAAAGAAGAAAACTAGCTTGTACAATAACTTAACCTCTTGATGAATTTTCAAATCTTTTTATAGTCTATAATTTTTAGATTTCACAATTTATTTTTTCTCAAAATGCTTCTGAGTGCTTCTGTCTTGTTTGTGCCCATTCTTTATTTAGTCTGCCTGCATTCTCACTGCACCGTACCAGAGTTCACTTGCAAATGAGAGCAAAGCTGCCTATCTAAGGAAGATGTGAACCAAACAAGCCAATGTAAGAGTGTCCTAAAAGAGACGCCTGTTAGAATGTGATGGTATGGACAATTGAGAAGTTAAAACATTGAAAAGCAATAATACATGTAATTTTATTTTACACTTGTGTCTTCATTACACAAATCAGATTTCGTCCTAAAGGGTCATTTTGACTCAAGGTCAACTCAGCAAACTTCATTCATGTCAAGTAAAAAAAATGTTCCATATTTTAGGTTATTTTGTAGAGGTCTAGCAATTCGTTTGAACAACAATTTGATTCATATCATCATTTGTGGTTAACATTATGATTCATAGTCGATTTTGGTTCATTTTGAAAGATCCAATTCATTGAAATAAATTGAACCTGGACAGTTTTAGCCAAAAATTCTAACAGTTTGAGTCAGAGATAAATATCTGGTACTGAACACAGCAGGTGAAGTTTTCCAGATTCCTTGTATTTCTTGTTAGACAATCAAGTATAAATTGAATATGTGAAGTAATAACAAATCCATTCACATTTTAGTTTATATTAAGTTCTGTTGTTTTTCAAAATCAAAATAATACAAACAGAACATTTTTAGAACATTCTCCACACTGTATGGGGATGTCTGTAAGTTTCAAAGTGTTTCCACACATTTGATTGTAATGATGTGTGTTGTCCACTGTGATGGTACTTTGTCGTTTTATGTCATAGTAAAATAAACCTACCGTGCCTAAATCCAATTTTAGTTTAAAAGGATTTTTTTGTGATAAGGGTCGATTTAATTTGATCCATTTGATTAAAAACTTGCCTCAGACAGATTGATCTGGTTGGATCAAAGGAATAGAAATCCATTCATCGATTAATCGTTACACCCCTATTTTGGTTTGGTTTACTTTAACCAACAATTGACCCCTGTCGTTCCAGAATTTGTTTCAAATTATAGAGAAAAATATTCTTCATTTTTTTCTGATTCAAGGCGACTCTAAATTAGATTGATTAATTAATTGAATGCTATGTTGCAAATGAGCAACTTTGGCCATAAATCTGTCATGAATCTGAATAACAACAAACTTTTAAACAGTTGCTTGTTTTAAGGTGATTTTAACCATATACTGTACACAAGAACTGGACCTAGTGACTTCTCCCCCTTAAGTCCAAACAGGAAGTACCAGCTGGCTCCAAAAAGCCAAAATCTCATAGACTTCTATTGAAAAATAATTACTCAGTCCAACGAGATATAGAGGTGACATGCTAGCTTGTTGCGTATGATAAGTTGGACGCCATATTGGAATGGTATAGATTCCTGTTTACTGCTGTGTTACAATTGTACAAACAGTTGGAAAAACAAGAATGTGACTTTTCACTAGTAAATTATTGCAAGGGAACTTCTAGAAAACATTTCAACAAGATCTGAGTGAGTTTACTCTCAAGAGTGAATGTTTAGGCTCATCTTGTAGTCTATTCAAAATCAATGGCAGCTTTAGACATCATACTATTTCCTTGTTTTCTGGCAGGACCAACGATCTTTTTGGTTTTATGGAGGATGACTGCGGTATTTGTATGTGTGTTAGACCTCAGATCAGACCGGATTGCGCTGATCTGGGCGTGAACTGGCTCATATACAACAGGCGCTAGTGGTCTACGGCGATGTCGGCTACCCATTGATCCGTTCATAAACACAGACCGAGGTGTTTAGCAGTTTGTGTAAATGTTAGTCTGTATATAGATTTAAATGAGATCACAAACATGCATCAGGTATGCATTGGGTTTCCTGTATAATTACCTATTCATTTTTTTAAAGTTTGAAATGTCGTTAATTTGTTGTACTTTTTACAAAAATATGTATACCCTACCTAGGAATTACAGTATTTCTATGATGATCATCGTGATGATTTTCAAAATTGGTTATGTTCATTTTACTGGTTCTGCTAAACCATATCTTATTGGTTTTATACCATTCCAATATGGCGTCGCTCTTCACGTAACTTGGACAATAGTAAAAACCTCATTGACTCAGTCATTCTATTTGTCAGAATAACCGTTCTTGCTCTGCTACCTTTTTAAAAATGTTTTTGGTAATCTCATTTTTTTAATGTTTTATCTGTAGTCCAAGTTATTCCAGTTATAAACTGAGCAATCAGATGCCTCTATCAATGTTGGCGGTCTCACGTTGAACATTAGAAACATTTGATTATATATTGTATGATTAGTGTAGCCCGTTTTCATTTGGTAGGGGGTGTGGCCTTTCAACACACTTGCTTATGATTGGCACGAGTGTTTTCAATAGAAATGTTGACTCAGATAGACTTGAAACAATATTTGCTTGTTGACAATTTCTAGTTCCAACATGGCGACATCTGTAAAGAGACTTCATTTCATTGAAATCTGAAGCAAGTAATTTTCTACGGGTGACATCACAGTTACTCGGTCCAGTTTTCATATACAGCCAATATTTTTGACTGAAACGAGAAATGACCAGGAGGATAAACCAGATAAGTTTAAAAATCTAGTCTTCTGTGTGTCGCATAATCACGGTAGATTATCTGGAAAAAATATTATTCAAAGTTTTTGTGATTTATGCTTCAATCATTTTGCACTTTCCACTGTTATTTTTCTAAATTTTAACAATACTTTTTTCACTTCGTCTTTTTGGTCTTCCCAACAGTTCTGTGTGGCTTCTCGCTAATTCTCTTCTAAATTCATTTGCAAGCAAACATAGCTTATTTCAGGTGGTGAAAGTCCCACTCAGAGGATCTTTTGTTCTATTTTAAAAGCGTTATAAGTGGTCTTTTAATTACGACGATGCTGTTTTTAGTCAAAATCAAAAACTTGTGCTGTTTTCTAGGACATAGTTTCTGCAGAGCGGCAGAAGTTAATAAGAGACTGAGTTTGTGAGTTGTGGGCGAGATCATTGTCACAGAGTAAAACTATGGTCTCAATACAACTGCCACAATGTGTTGGGGAGGCATCAACGGAATCTTCAAGATTTCATGTTCAGTTGCCAAAAAACTATAACTTTTTCTTAAAACCTAAAGAGTGTGTAAAAATGTGACTCCCGATTACAAACGCCACTGTGCGACCACCTGCCGAATTCACTGAAAAACTTGCATTTAGCTCACCGCGTGGTTGTATTTTGGGATATGTGAAGATTGCCTAACTTTGGGCTCACATTGCTAGCATTACGTCACTGATGCGACCACCGAAGTCTTTACGTGACGTTAAAAGTGTGAGAGGAAATCCCGCTGCAGATGATCACGTGACCTATGTGGCGCTGGGAATCCAATTCGTTGGGTCCACATTTTCACCGGACATGGGTGAACCTATGCGAGTTTGGAGTCTGTCACCAGAGCTGTAACGCTTAGCCTGTCTCCACTTCCCATCATCCCTTTGTTTACACTCTTTTCTGCTATCTTACAGCCCCTCACATGAGATTACTGGTGCAACAAAAATGGCGAGCATGCTTGGAGGTAACCAGCCCTACCATTTTGAGCTAAATGCCAGCTAGCCGGAAAGGGGCAGAGCAGGGAGCTTGTGTCCCGCCCAGCTTATTTTCTACATCACAAGCCCGATCTTTATTAAAAAAAACATTTTTTTGTCAGATTCACAACAATTTGAATAAAGAAATGCTTGAAATTTGAATTTTCAAGCAAACTGAACATTAAGTTTGAGTATTTAGCATCATTTCTGTAAGGTTTGGTTGTGTTTTTGAGTCCACAAAACTCATCAAAAAGTACATTTTAAATCATTAAATTAGATGAAGAAATTCCTCCTTTCACAGAGGAAGCTTGTTAAATAACACTGACGATGGCATCAATCTGTCTGCCTCAAAAAAAAAAAAGAAAAAAAAAAAAGAAAGAAAGAAAAACCTCTCCCCCACATTCTCCTGTGGGTGCTTGCAGTTGCAGGGTTGTAACGTTCACACAGGCCTACACGCTGACGCAGATAAGGGTTACAGAAGTGTCGGTAGCCTCTTGCCCGGCTGTGTGCACAACTGATGGGATCTGTGTCCTGAAATATTGAGGGAATTTTTTCGGGCGGCGGCGAGAGGCGGCGCTGGGCCTCAACATTTACTCCACCACCTCTGGAGGTGTTTTGTAAAAAGGAAAGCACTCTAATCCAAATAAGCCTGACGCGCACTCTCGCCATCGTTGCGCGCACGCGTAATCACTATCTCCACACACACTACACACACGCACGCAGACACAA
>NC_050523.1:8215592-8218189 GCF_002922805.2 Oryzias melastigma
TATGCGCACCGTGAAAATGTAACCCTCACGACCGAATGCAGCATCCCCGACAAGTTAACGGGCGCTTGCTCGCTCGTGCGCCACCGTGCACTTACATCTCGGTGATGTTTTCCATGTCATCCAACGTGAGGACGGGGAAATCCTCGATCCCCGGCTCGGAATCAATACAAACAATCCTTGAGATGGTGCAAGTGCAGGATTCGGGGCAAGCGCCGCCAAACCTCCACATCAGCCCCGTCAGAAGCAGAAACAATCCCGAGCGAGCCATGCCATGCTCCCCCGCGCTGGAGTCCATCGCAGGTCCAACGATAATCCCCTCCCGAACTGAATTTGGTCAAATTGAATTATCGGGAAGGTGTCTTCACTCCGTTATCTCGGTCAAGTTAATCCTTTCTCCCCCCCTCCTCCCCTCCAAAAAGGGAGAATAAAAATGCGTAAAAATCAAGAAAAAATGAGGAGCAATGTGCAAAAAAGGGGGGTTTGGGTAAAAAATCAAGATGCCATGGACTGGCCTTCTCGTCTCCGCAGAGCTGCTATATCACACTACAGCATATTGATGCCGTGAAGAAGGTGTCGGGCGCTCCGTCCCGCCGCCGCCGCCGCCACCGCCGCCGCCGCCGCTGCTGCTGCTGTCTCACTCCAGCTCGCCTTCAAGCACAAATAGGAGCTTTTCCAGATGTTTGGGAGATCAATAGGCAGGGCTCCCCACAGGCGATTTCTCACATGTGTGGTGATGGGGAGGAAGGCTGCACAGCGGAGTAAGGATGCGTGGTGATGCTGCGCGCGCGAGGAGGAAGGTTACCTGCATCCATCTATCGATTATCAGCGCGCATCTCCCAGCCATCATGTAGGAAAGATGGAGAACTGATTTTTTTTTAATATAGAGGATAAAAATATAAATTTTCAACAAATAAAATGTTACCCTTCAACAACAGCGATGTTTAAAACTCTTCTGGATATACATTGAATAAAGCGGAGTTTTTTCCACAACAACGCTGTTCTACGGTTGCCCATTAGGCCTGTGCGTGACGTACGGCTGACGCACAAGACGGGGTGCATCTATGAAAAATAATTACCTATACTATGTCTGCAAACTTCAAATAAGGCTCACTTCAAACACTGCTGTTTTTATCACATAATCTTTCCCCCCTTTTTTTTATTCCACTTTCTGCAGAGCATAACGCCCCCAGAATGAGCCTCACGTGTGTTTATTTTTCCTCTTTATTATCAATTTTTTTTCTATTTTTCAGTCTTCAAAAACAATACATTTTGATTCCTTCATGTCCCTCACGATGAAGAGGCAGCCATGAACACATGATCTATGACACAGTCTGGATGCTTTAGTGTCGCCATGGTGACTTGCTTTTTTACAAATAGCGCGGACAATGTCAAGTGTTGCTATGGTTGCAGATGAAAATATGTACGCAGGCTTTTTTTTATATGAGAAACATCAAGAACTGAATTATATTGGTCTCCATGGTAACCTCAGAGTATAGTAGAGGAGGAGGAGGGGGGGGGCTCTTTATTTTGCAAGAGATCCTTACATCTGAGGGAGTATGCATGACACAACATATGAGGGGAAGAGGAGCCCTAATTAGGTAAATGTGCATAATTTTGGCTGCATGAGATGGTCAGTTGAAGAGATGCAGCAGAATTTCATTTTTTTTATTCATTGCCAGTAATTTAAAGCAAATGTATCTCTTTAAAATAGTAATGATGTATAATAAAGGCAACTTTTTAACTGTGAAGCATTCCTGCAGATGCAATGTATTATAATTTTCACCTGCAAAAGAGGAGTTATTGGATCAGGACAAACTTATTGTTGCATTTGCTCACCTCCAGTTTGTTTTTGCCTCTGCTGCAACGTCTGAGTTTCTTGCACCAGCTGGTGGCAGAGTTGACCTGAACTTTGAATGCAAACTGCACTGATGCAATCAGGGTTTCAAGGAAAAATAATAGCATCAGTCATTGTTCAATAAGTGTGCTTTTTCATTTCACAAATTTACAATACATGCTCTGGTTGGTGCAGGAAAATTTTGAGTTTGATTTGTTAAAATATATTCAAAATGCTCTGCATTTTTAACATAATACGTGTTTTGAATTAACAATTATCTGCAAAGAGGAACATTTTATAAAGAAATTCCTACTAAATCTTTCAATTAGTGGCTAAAATTGTGTCGTTAACAATTAATTTGAATAGAAAATATTTTACATTTTGAAGTTATATTCATAAAATGTCCAATCAGTGCAAGGATTTTTACGTTTTCCCCTTTCATTTGTTTATTATTGTTATAATGTATTTTCTTCTGCAACTGTCAAATTTCCAAACTTGGGATGAATAAGTATTTCTATTCTATTGTATTCTATTGTATTCTGTTCTATTCTATTCTATTCAATTCTATTCTATTCTATTCTATTCTATTCTATTCTATTCTATTCTATTCTATTCTATTCTATTCTATCATTTACCCTATATATTTTAAATCAATGCCTATTGCACATGTAATATATTTATGTAAATATTAAACATTTGCTCAAAAATGAATATAATTATCTTGTATAAATCAATAAAAAACGTACATATACAATATTTTGCT
>NC_050523.1:8218331-8223569 GCF_002922805.2 Oryzias melastigma
TAACCTCACAGGTTTAACTCAGTGAAAAATAATCCAAACATCCCTCAGCAGCTGCTGCTGCGCACACATTCAGCGCCACCAGAGGGGCGGGGTTTCAGAAAATCTCATTTTCGTGCCTGCGAGTCCAAACCGAGGAACACAAACCCCAGAATTAATCAAAACGATCAATAAATCGCCCTCATCGGGCATTGTAGGTCTAGCTTTCTCTTTGGATACGAATATCTCATTTCAGCCCCGCCCATCTGTGCTAGCTTGACGAAACTCGCGCGCGCCTCCGCTTGGAAAGAAAAAAAAAGTCCAGCAGCACTCGAGCTCATCATCCACAGGAGCGATCGTTTCTGGGCGAGGCGACTGTTGAGGATCGCAGTGAACGTGGTTTTGCTGCAGGTCTGTTCCCCTGCTGCTGTTGTTGTTGTTGTTTTACTGTGTGCAGCCACGGCGGTAGGCGCATTCGGCAGCGTTAGGTAGCTAGAACCATCGTTGTTCGGCTAGCAAGGCGACGGGTGTTAGTAATTTTCACTGTTTAGCTAGCGCAACGTGGACTCTCGCTGTAAGGCACGCCTCGTAAAAACAAGGGGGGCTAGCTTAGCTTTAGCCGCTAGCATGTAAAAGTAATGTCAACATCGCTAAAGGCCAACTAATGACGGCTAAGACGCAAACCAAAACATCTCTCGTCTGTGTACATGGCTGCACAGTTTCCTTAATACTTTATAGCACACATACTTTACCGTAAATAATGTTTAAAATTGCGAAGGAGAAATATATTGTTTTTTTTTACTTGTCTAATTCTTTGCTATTAGCATAAGTGCTGTCACCGAAGCACGCGCTCGCTGTGGCTGGTGCACTAAAGCCTGGAATAGTTGATTTTCGCTGCTTCTTTAATTCTTTCACTTTTAGCGTTTGAAGTTTAATTTGACCTACTCCTACAAGTCCAGAGGTTTGACAAATATTCAGCTAGCATTTAATCTTTATTTGAAATGTATATATTGGTATTTGAAAGTATTTCCGTGGCACATTTGAAAATAAACGTACTAAAGTGCTGCAAAGACAAGACCAAAAATATGAACAAAACGGGAATGTTTGCCAAGCGAAATTACTATAAGACCCACGAATTTCCAGAAAAATCAAAATTTTATGAGTTCATTGTCAAAAAAAAAAAAAAAGCTTAGTAACAGTTTAGTTATTAAAGTTCCACTCCAGCTATATATTTTCAATCAATTGTTCCCAGTTGTCTTTTAATTATGATTATGCAGGTTTTAGTCAAAGCCTGTAATATTTTAAGGCATATTTTCTGCAGAGCGGCAGTAGATTATCATAAATTCGCCTCTGAGTTGTGGGTGGGACTGTTGACACGGAAGTAACCCTCCGCTGATATCCCATTATCCCTTTGTTTACTCTCTCTCCCGCTAGCTTACAGCCTCTCACTACCCCAAGTTAACATTAATGGGGAGCAGTATTGAAGCTATCCAGTCGTACAGTTTTGAGACAGATGCCAGCTCGGATGTGGAAAACGGAGATGGATCTTTTTGTCTGCACGCGTATGCATCAGAATTGGAGCAGGGAGCTTGTGGTCTCCCATTTCAGTTTCTGCATCACAACTTGAGTTTTATCAAACACCTTTAATCGGCTTTGAATCCAACATGATTTGAATTAAAAAAAAATGCTGATTTAATCTTCAATTCTTTTAAATGCTATAAGTACAGGTTAAAAAAACACATCTAGATTTGAGTGGGTCTTTAATTGATTAGATATTTACTTAAAATGTTCAATATTGATTCACCAACTCGAGCAATTTCTTTGATTTTATGTTTGTAGGCAAAAAACTAAAATAAATTTGCCCAGTTGAATTTCATCCATATGTTAAAACTGTTCACCACAGTTAAATAAAATTGGACTTGGAATGGAAATTTACAATTATAGTGGAAATATAATTGAATTGTGCGTTTGTGAATTAGAATTCAACAGGTTTGATACTCAGTCCTACATAGGACTGCTGAATGCTGGGCCAATCTACAATTGAAAAAAGGGTTGAACTTAAATGCATTTAGCCATCACGTTATTGCTTTATATTCTATGAAATGTCATACATTTCGTTTATTCATTTTTATTCATGCAATTAATCAAAAATGATGGTTTGATTGTTCTCATATTCAAAGGAATGTGTTAAAGATATGTCTATGTTCACTCTCTTTAAAGTGTAAAATGATAAGAAAATAACTGACACAAAGGTATCAGGTGGTGGTATCCAGCGTATCTTTGTGTAAATGTGTTTATAAGTTGGTGATGATGTCATCCCGTTCTCTTTAGCAGATCCAGGTAAAGGAAGCAGTTTGCTTTGTGCTGCAGGTCGATGACTATGGAAATGAAAGTCAAACAGGAGGACAAAGACGTTACATTCAGCAACTCTGACACTAATGGTAAGACAGTTATCTTAAGAAATATCAAACTTAAACTGAAGAAAATCAATCACGGAGTAAAACCAAGTGTTTCTGGTTCTATTAAAATGACTGGAAGTGCTTGCTTTGTGGCTGTTTGCTGAAGAGGCGGGGGAACGGGGCCGCTCCTGGCTGGCATTACGTTGCATGTGGACATGTCAGATGGTTGAAGATTCTCCTTCAGCATACTGCTGTTCCGAGGCCTCAGAGCAGACCTGCCCATGTTTTAATCCAGGAAGGGTGCATGTCGGCGCTGGAACTTTTCCAGATTGCATTTGGCTGCTGAATCTAATCTCATTTTTTGTTGAATCAGGATGCAGATAAAGAGCTTTCATTATATTTTCTATGTTTGCCAATTTTTTTTTTTTAATTTACAGATTATTTAGTTGTATTTTGGAAGGAATACTAAAAAAAAATGTGTTTGTAATTGTTTATTGAGATTTTCAATGATAGTTGTGAATTCTTTAGTCTTTATATGCTCAGTCCTGGTCCAGATTTGACCTGCTTTACATTTCCTGTCAGGTAAGCGCCCTGCTGAGGACATGGACGAGGAGCAGGCCTTCAAACGTTCCCGCAACGCAGACGAGATGGTGGAGCTGCGTGTGCTGCTTCAGAGCAAAGTAAGAAAAAAGGTGCACATTTGTCAGATTTTTTTTTTCTTTTCCTTTGCTGTTGATCAAAGCTATTTCTGATTCTTTCACAGAATGCTGGGGCTGTTATTGGAAAGGGGGGAAAGAACATAAAAGCACTGCGCACAGACGTGAGTAAACAGATCAAAATCTGCAATTATGTCTGTATTTGGAAGTAAGGTAGACCAGTGCGCTCCATGTTGCAGGTCTTGCATAGATCAAGTTGGCCCTAAATACTGTTTATCATTATGGGACAAAAATCCACCCTTTGGTTCCACTTTCTAAATATTCCAACTCCACTAAAACAACCCCAGATTCATAGTTATTACTGTATTTTTTGGATGATAAGTCGCGAAACATCCACAATGAAGAAGAAATATTCGTATATAAGTTGCATTTTTGGGAGAAATTTATTTATTTAGCAAAAAGAATGGACATTTCACCCTGAAAGGCAAATCCTAACAGAATAAATGCACACTTCACTACCGTATCACAATCATGATAATTTAGCTCCATGAAACATAGGAGGAATTTAGTATATTAGCACAAAATAATAGTCAAATCAGTGAGTTATATTGATAGAGATGCTATGTTAGCCTGTTGCCATTGTCCAAGATACGTAAAAAGCGATGCCATATTGGATAGGGCAGTAAACAATGGATTAGCAGATACAGATGCTCAAGTGGATCCCACCCAGCCTCTATCACATGGTTTCAGGCACCTGTGCGACACCGGACAGGCGTTTTCTGTACACCATACGTCCCTGTCCGCCTGTCGGAGGGATATTTGGTTCTGGGCTCTTCTCTCTTTGCTAGCAGTTACTGAGGAAAGTCTGATTAGTTTCTTCCTCTTTATAGTCTGGTCTGGTCCACCACATGTACAAATACCACAGTCATCCTCCATAAAACAAAAAAGATTGGCAATCCTACCAGAAAATATGGAAACAGTGTGAACAGTAATGTTACCATTGACTTTGAATAGGTTACAAGATCAGCCTAAACGTTCACTTTTGAGAGTAAACTGACTCAGATCTTCCTAAAATGTTTTCTAATAGTCTTGTTTTTTTCCAGATCTGTTGGTGCACGGCATTAAACGGGCATCTCGCCCTATCCAGTCTCGCATCCAACTTTGTGTACGCAACAAGCTAGTGTAGTGATTCTAGTCTACAGGGCTCATTAATTCAAATAACCATAATAAAGATAGTAACAAGTGAACTGAACTCTTTTACGTCACTTTAAATCACAAAATCCGTTGAATTCTTCATTCTCTGTGTTGCTTTGAAACTAATCTGTCAAGCCTTCATAACACTGAGCGGCTCTTCTTCTACTGCGTTGCTGTTCAGCAGCAAATCCTGGCACACACACCTACAGTGCCCTCTAGTGGTTGTTACTTATAAAAATCACATAATTGGCTCCCCAGGCCAACCTATGCAAAAAAAAAAAAAAAACAACATGCGACTTATACTCCAAAAAATACAGTTACTTTCATTAACTGTGGATCAAAGAACCAGGAATCATTTGTACGAATGTTCTGCTGGATTGTTTTCACTCCTGCTGTGACTGAGATCCCCCAAGAGTTCTGACCCGAATGTTTTTCCGTGAAGTGACAGCCGATATGTGTGCTGCTCCAGCCTGCTTATTGAACTTATCTGTGTCCAGGTCACGCCTCCTGCTCTTCACTCAGCTCAGTTTCTCTCATTTCCCTTGTAGGACAAAGTGCAGCGTGTATTCAATTAAAACTGTATTCCTTCTCCCCCTCTTCCCCTCTCCTTTACTTCTTTATGTTTCACTTTTATTTTGTATTTTTTTTTTGCCACCTACCTCCGTTGCCCACGTTCTGGATCGACATGCCCCTCCTGCGTTACCTTGACGTTGGCCCAACCTCCGCCCGCCCCCGAACGCCCGACCACTCCCGACACTCCCGGTTGGCCCCCGCCCATAAACCGTGCCCCTCCTTATTTGGGCATCTAACTTGACACGATGTGATTGAATGCCCCCCCGCCCAACTCCACCACCATCACCATCTTGGCCCATGCAGTACAATGCCAGTGTATCAGTCCCAGACAGCAGTGGCCCAGAGCGGTATGTCCCACCAGTTATTGCCTCACTGCTTGATTAGAAGAGTGAAACACATGTCTTTGATAACCTGCCTTCTGTTTCATTTTTTAACATTTT
>NC_050523.1:8223906-8259367 GCF_002922805.2 Oryzias melastigma
GCACCGTCGTCATGGCAAACTAGTTTGAATCTGCAACCTTTCCTTTTTTGTTTCCCCCCAACTTGCTGGTGGTGGGATGGTTAGGAAAGATCTCGTCCGCTCTTACAGCCCCCACCTGCCCCTCCCCACCCCAACTTAGCGCCACTCCTGCGTCAGTTAAAGTCGTTAAAATCTGCCCGTCTCCTCACAGGCTTTTCATTTGAAAGGAGTCGTAGATTTCAGTGCATGTTTCCTGTTCATTAGATACGTGTTGGGGAAAGGTAATAATTCTGTGTAGCAGTTTTTATTTCTCCTTTTTTTTTTAGTTTTGAAGCCTTTCATGAGTCTGTCCGTTACTTTCTTCTGGACTGCTTCTCATACAGTTTTAATGGAGTGTTGCTGTCCGCTGTGATTCGTGACCCCCGGTAATGACCTGCTTCTCTTTTTGGCAACATTGACAGAATCCTCAGCGTGAGCGCCGGCATCGATACTATCGGAGAGATTTTGCTGAAAATAATACCAACTTTAGAAGAGGTGAGCGGGAAGGATGCATATCTGTACAATGACAGAGTATCTTCTTTGGTAGTTAGTCCGACTTTAATCCTTTTAAGTATCGACTAATACTTTTAGTCTAATCATGCTTGTTTTACCCCTTAAAACCAGTATTTGAATTCTTTCGACTGTTGCATACTAGTGTAAAGATGATACAAAAAAGCAAAATTAAATCTTAAACGGAAATTAATTTTTCTCTAAAGTATATCAGCTGTGAGCTTTAGTCCTCTTTTATATATTTTTGTTCATGCAATTTACCTGATGATGTTTTGTTTATTAAAGAAGTTGTACTGACTTTTCTGATCTGCTGCTGCCTGCAGTACCAACATTACAGCGGGATCGACTTCGACTGTGAGCTTCGTCTGTTGATCCACCAGAGCTTGGCAGGTGGAATCATCGGGGTGAAAGGCGCCAAAATAAAGGAACTGAGAGAGGTGGGACACTTTGTGTAATATGATCCTCCTGTAAGGCAGGGGAGTCCAAACATTTTGAAAAGACAGAGAGATTTGGTAAGGATGGAATGTGAGGGCCAACCAATCAGAAGCATTTAAGAATATTCAATGGGGTACTTTTTGATTCTTTATAAAGAACAGAAAAATTATAAATACATTTTTTTCTAAAGTTACTGAGAATTTCATGTTTGAAGACTAGAAAAAAAAGAAAAAGTAATTAAATCTGCATTCATACATAAAATGTTGCATGTTATTCACTATTAAATGCTCACTGTAAGCTTCTAAATTCAAGTGAACAAACTGTATTATCTTGTTTAAAAGTACAAACCACAGTTTTATATTTCACTAAAAATACTTCCAATCCCACGTTTCCTCATGGCTCTTCTACCAACTTTCCTTTTTATTATTTACAGTTGACATTTTAGAGAGCAAGTGTTGCAGAAAGGGTCCGGCGACACGTTTACAACGGCTAATAACGGAATTTAGCCAATCGTGATCAAGAAATCGTACTTACAGTTTTTAGAAAGTGCTGGTGGCTCCGTCTTCACTTTATAACCGGTCGGTGGAAATGTGAAAGTTTGCTGTATTTGGCCCACATGCCGGATTTTAGCTCTACGCTAACCTGTCGTACGCTGTTTCTAATTCATGCAACTTTTAGAAAAGGTTGTTTCCTGTTTACGTGCACTTCTGTTAATCTAAAAAGGTGTAAGATTGTGACGTGTCTGTGCTCAGAACACCCAGACCACCATCAAGTTGTTCCAGGAGTGCTGTCCACACTCCACTGACAGAGTTGTCCTGGTGGGAGGAAAGCCAGAACGTGTGGTTGAATGCATCAAAGTCATCCTGGAGCTGGTGTCTGAGGTACGTTTGCATCGCAGAAACCTGCCCACGTCAGCTAGGACAGAATCTTTTATTTGTTCATACGTGTGATTTCAGCAGTTGTTCGTAACGCCTTCCATTTCCAGACGACCATCAAAGGCCGCTCCCAGCCGTACGACCCCAACTTCTACGATGAGACGTACGACTACGGCGGCTTCACCATGCTCTTCGAGGAGAGGGGGAGGCGGCCCATGGGCGGGTTCCCCATCCGCGTGCGGGGTGGGTTTGAGCGCATGCCCCCGCCGCGGGGCAGCAGACCTCCACCTCCCTCCAGACGAGATTACGACGACTTGAGTCCCCGCAGAGGCCCCCCACCGCCACTCAGCAGAGGGTTACGGGGCGGTAGCCGGGCACGCAACCTGCCCCTTCCTCCACCGCCGCCACCAAGAGGGTGAGGATGCTAGTCTGTGTGGGGATCATTTTTTATTTTTTTTAATCTTTGTAAAAACCTGACCCCCTCATCCTCAGGTTAGAGTTGAAGATCTTCCACTTCCTTCACTTGTTCACCTCTTTGTCCCTGTTTGCAGGGGAGACCGGTTCTCTCACGGCAGCTATCATAGCAGCTTGGATGACAGACCAAGGTGAGAAGTATCACTTGATTTTCTTTTCAAGTCAAAGCAGTGTAAGCTGGCAGAATTTCACGCTTTTGAGTCCCGTCATAGGTCACGAGTTCAAGAGTCCTCTAGAAAAACCGTATTAACACCAACCTTTCCCCGCAGTGACAGGAGAAGCCGAGGAGACCGTTACGACAGCATGGTGAGTGCCGTCAGAGTCACGTCCTCCGCGCAGAGCTGCAGGGAAACAGGATTTCAAATTCAGATTTTTGCATTTCATTTTTTTCCTGAAGGTAATGCAAGCACAGAGGTTTTGGCATAGCTGCTGTTTTCCCTGTGTATGCACACTCGTGTGGGCCTGTTGTTGCCTGGCAACAGTTGTCTCCTTGGTTACTTACAGAGCAGCCGAGTTACACGTAGTCCAGAGATTCACCAGGCTAGCAAATGAGCAGGAGCTGAAACCGAAACAAATCCTGAAAACGTTCCCCGCAGCTTTTTAGCTGCAAGATAATAGTTTCCCTAAAAAAGTGGAAGATCGGAAAGAAGATTTTCATACATGATGATTATTCCTGAGAATATACTGTGAAGATGACCTAGAAAACTTGTTTATTTTAACTTAAAATGTTTTTCTTTTAGTGTTTGAGATTTTTTTAAAGACTTTCAAAAAAATGAAATAATTTTTTTTAATTTAACAATTTCTTCTAGTGTAACATGTTTTCCAACTGCATTAAAATGTAGTTTGTTTTTAATTCTTATTTTAATCTAAAATAATGCTGTCAATAAAACTTTATTTATCTAAAGCTCTTTCAAGTTATAATTTTTAATTGATGCTTCTGTTTCTTCCCCTGTCAACCAATCTGACAGAGTGGAGACCGATATGGTGAGTATTTTTGTTTTTTCATGACAAACTATTGACCATTTGTAGCAATTTGCCTCAGATGTTAAATCAGAGTCAGTTGTCTTTAGTGAAGTTTTTCAGTGTAAAGTGGGTGTTGCCTTTATTCGTTGTTGGATACCTTCCAACCTAAAGATACATGGAACTTTAACTTTAGATTGTTGAGGCTTTTTATTGGGACGTTCTTTCATTTTGATTGTAAATCATTTTTTACTAACGATCGTATTTAGTTTGGCTAATGTTTGTTTATATATCTAGACTGTGAAAAACGCTTCTGTTCAATATATAAATGGATTTAATACCAAATAAATAATCTTTAGTCTCTTCTGTCAATGCATCCTGTTATTTACTAAAAAAAAAAACTTTTTGGTTTAGTAGAACAAGAAAGACATTGAGTGTTTTTAAAGTCCCACTCCAGCCATCTTTGATTTATTCTCAGAGCATTCCCAGGGCTCTTTTAATTATGATTATGCCAGTTTGAGTCAAACTAAAAAATAATAATTTTTTGTTATTTTCTAGGACATAGTTTCTGCAGAGCAACAGTAGTTCCTGATTCATAGCAGTTTGAATAAAGAAAAAAAAATGTAATTTTAAGCTTAATTTTCTTAATATGTCCTTTATCATGAAAAAAATGCCATGAGAACATGTTAGAAACACAATTTGTAATGGAGTAGGTCTTTAGTTTTAAAGTTATTGAAATTATAAAATAGAAACATGTCTTCTGTTTGCTGCCAGTATAGAGATGATGCAGCGGGCACACTGATACAAAGTGATGCTTTAAAGTAGCTGCCGCATGTTGTAACCCGTGCATCTGTTCCTTTGACAACACGTACCCAAATAAAGCTGCTGTAGTCACGTTCTGTAATGTTTATCAACCTTGGAGTTAGATTTAAGCACTGAGTTTGCTGGTTGTAGCTAATGCTAAGTAGTTTGATTTCATCTGCAAGTCCTACTGACATACTAGCAGTGAGTCCTTCTAAACTTCCTTTCAAAACTTTTTTTTGTTGTTGTTTCAAAGTCAAAGTGGACTTTTCCACAAAGTTGTTTTTCTCCATCAGGTAGTAGAGGCTCCTACAGTGATATTGGAGGCCCGGTCATCACAACACAAGTCACCATCCCAAAAGATGTGAGTACCACGTGACAGAGAGCGAACACCATCACGTAGAGGGAAACGGCACTCACGCTGTGTCTCTCCGCTCGGCGCGGCGGTGTCTGTGCAGCTGGCGGGCTCCATCATCGGTAAGGGCGGTCAGAGGATCAAGCAGATCCGTCACGAGTCCGGAGCATCCATCAAGATCGACGAACCACTAGAGGGCTCTGAGGACCGTATCATCACCATCACGGGGACACAGGACCAGATCCAAAACGCCCAGTACTTGCTGCAGAACAGGCACGTGTTTTCTACTTCTCCAACGTTACAGGACTGCAGCAGAGAGGTCCTCACGGCTCAGGAAGAAACTCACAATTTACTGCAGCGGTTTAAACCACAATACATTTGATTTTAGGACCTTGTAAATAACTAAATTTACAGTGATTTTTGTCAGAATATTTGTGAAGAAGTTGACAGATAAATCTCAAGTTTACTCCCGTTTTTACTGCTAAACTATGGAGTCGAGATAAAGTCTCTGCTCCTGCCATATCCATCACTGACCTCCATTTGAGGAATGTCTTCATGTTTACAGACGAATGATCACCTGCAGGCCAGCATCGCGTCTTTCATGAATTTGAACGAACTTGTCTGTCTCGTTTCAGTGTGAGGCAGTACTCCGGTCGCTTCTTCTAGAAGACAAACGGGAGGACGTAAAGAAGAGTGAAGCCATGCTTTCTGCTCCCTCTATTCAGAGCCAACATTCCTCTGCTTTGAGTGGACGTCCCTCCTCCCCTCCCGTCACACGGCATCACCTGTGTTTACGTCGCAGTTTTTACTGAAAATCAGTTGTTGTGTTGGTGCGACTATTTCGCTTTTTTTTTTTTTTTTCTAAGACTCTCGTGCCATCTGAAGCCCTGGACCTTTGCTCCTACGTCACAGAGCAGCATGCAGAATGTAATTATTTTCCTCAGAATATTTTGTGGTACCCCTCTCTTTTATTTTTGAGCTATTTCAATCAAGTTGCATGTTTATAGAAAGTTTTTTTTCCCCCAGTATAAAGTGTTCATTTGCAAAAAGAAAAAAAAGTTTGATTTGCTTTTTCACACAAAATTTAGCATTAAAATACTGGTCAGATTGACTGTTACCATAGAAACATGGACTGTGTATCACGTTAGCTGGATTTAGGATTGCTAACTTCACATTATAATAAAGAGTTGGCCTTTATAGTTGTAAAAGGATGCAGTAGAGACCAGTCTGAAACACCTTTTTTTACTACTTGCCTTATTTTTGTATATCAAAACGGATTGGGTCAGCACAGATTTGTTCATTTTAACAAATCCTTTCTTTTTTTCAAGAAAAAAATGTGTGGTCCAAACCCAACAATCAAATTGGCAGAACGACTGTAACATAATGTACATTTACTCCTGACTCTTTACCACTGTGTTGTCATTAAATATAATCAGACTAGCTGGTTCCAGTGTTTTTAGTACCAGCTAGAATCATTTCAAATAAATGCGCCAGACTGTTATGGCAAGAAGAACAAAAAAAAAAGTTGTATAAAGTGTGTATATATTTTCATTAAAGTTTTGTGAGTTGTTAGAATGTCCCACAGGATTTTTTGAAACAGCAAAAGAAGTGTATTTTTTGCTTCTCTTTGTACGGTGGCCTTGAGCTTCCAGTATAGCAGAACCAAAAAAAAAAACCTAAAATAAAATAACTGGAAAAAAAAATACAGCAATGGGAAAATTTGTGTGTTTCTTTAGTGTAAAGTTTACTGAATTGTATATTTTCTTTGATCTTTTAGAGACAAATTTGCTGTATTGAATATTTGTTAATTGAAAAGTCTTATTTTGAAAGGATTTGAAGACAGCAGCTGGTGTTTTCTGTGATATCTGTAGTAGCTGCAGGTGTTCCGTCAATAAAAGTCCGTGTTGTACCACGTGGTTTTCTCCTTCAGGCTCGCGGCATGTATTTGCAAGTGTTGAGTCTGAGGTAACAAGCCTCATGCATCCGTGAGTGTCTCGTTAACACCGGAAATATGTTCCCATAATGCAATAAAGAAAGCCCACACGGTTTCCCAGCACAGCCCTCCGTCAGTCACATGGTGCGCTGCTGGTTTCCATCCAGCACTGACAACTAGATCCGCTGAGCTGAGACGGAGGCTCAGCGTCCCGGGAAGAAAGGAAAGTTTGGAATTTTATCTTTAAAAAAATCTTCGCCATATTCAGATCACACCCGGAGCTCTGCCGGCACGGTTAGTAAGAACAATCGAGACTGTTGCAGAAAAGTGAATTTCCTCTTTTCTGAAGAGGAACTACTTAATGCAAACGGCTTAAGTTGCTTTGCAGCTCTAAAATATTCTTGGATTTCCATTTGGTTAATTCGCTGACACCAAGTTTTTAGGATTATATCCCCGTGCTTTTCCCCCCTACACTGAAAGGTGAAGTTGTATCCGGGAGTAATGACTCTGAGCCCCGTGGGGGCTTGCTGCCTCAGCCCGGAGGCCAAAGAGGCTCGCAGGATCAACGACGAGATTGAGAGGCAGCTCCGGAGGGACAAGAGGGATTCCCGGCGGGAGTACAAGCTCCTTCTGCTCGGTGAGGAGCTAAATCTGCTGTCCGTCTCCCGGACATGTGTGCTGATAAATTGCCAAAGGGAGCATTCAGGAACCGCGAAATTTCTTTAAAATGTTGTCTAAAGAGGTGATATAGCATGTCTGTTTACCATGTTGCTGCAAAAAATAAACATTTATTATTTATAACATTATGCTTTGAAAAAAAGTTACAAACCATTTTAACAAACAGCCAAAGTATTTAAGCACTTGGTTCACTTAAAGTAAAGATTGGTTAGCTAACAAAACTAGCTAACACTGCTAATTAAAGAAAAAAAACGTAAAAGAAAATGTGTTTTTGGTGCTTTTGTTTAAAATTTCTTGTAGTGTTTAATTAAAGTAGCTTTTCTGAGTATTTATTTTTCTACTGTTGTGAATCAGGACCAGACAGGAGCTACAATCACTCAGACGAATAGATCCACGTACGTCTTCGTTTTCGTCGTCCAAGCTAGCATCTGGAGAGCTTCAATATTGCTCGACATTTTTGTTGCACCATAATGTTAAGTGAGGGGCTATAAGCTAGTAGGAGAGCGTGTAAATGGAGGGATGATGGGAAGTCAGGGCAGGCTTACTCAGTACCAATGCTCCCGCCTACAATCCGAAGGCGAATTTCTAATGAACTCCTGCTGCTCTGCAGAAACTACGTCGTAGAAAACATATATTTTGCCTAAAATAGCAAAATCCCGATGAAAGGCCACCTGGAATGATTTAAAATGGATCAAAACATTATTTGAGTGGGTCTTATTTACATAAGAAAAAAGTTAATACATATTGGAGTGGGTCTTTAATGGTCAAACAACATCCAGTGAAAGTATTATTCTGCCTCACTTATTGCATTTTTATGGATTCATGTAGACTCGAAAGCACTTGACCACATCTTACTGACATTGCAGAAGTGAAAATAAGGTAATGTTCAAACCAGACAAAAATATAGGAAGCTAAAAACCCTTAAAGCTCATAGAATACAAATCCAATGTTTTACTACATATCTGTTCAAGAACTGAAGTATTTTATTGCATTAAGGTAAACTGAGTCCAATTGTACTTTGTAAATATTGACTGTTACTAAAAATTTTGAATATATTTAAATGCATTGATAGTACGACTGAGTATATATATTTATATATTGAGTTAACAAAGAAGGTCTTTGGAAAAAATGGGATTCTAGGGCCATTTTTTTTCCTTTTTTTTTTTGGAACAGACTATATTTTCAGAAATGTTCCATCTAAAAGAAGCCGTATAACCTTTAGGTGGAGGAAAAGTGTGAAATGATTTGAAGTGGATGGTTGACATTCTGTGTTCTGAAAGAATGTATTTTCCTCTGAAGTTATGTTTTGAGATCCTGCCAGACAAAGTATAAAACTTGAATTAGTATAGCATGTTTCTCAAGACTCCAAGAGAGTTAAAAACATAAATCGTACAGCTGTAGTTCATTTATCTCAGTTTGATGTTTCTTGCTTTTTGTGAAGATCCTTAAAACTACTCCAGATGTGAAATAGAAGCTTAATGAAAAAAATACAGTATTTTTTGTGTTGGCTCAATACTAAAGATCCACAATGTTAGATATTTGCTGATATGAGGATACTTTCAAGCACATGTTGGACAATACTGATAAGTTAAGGTATCTAGAATGTCTTTCAAGGTCAAATCCAAATTCTTCCACTACCCCTCCAATTATACAGGCATTTGAAGAGGTAGGGGTGTCCAAAATTTTTTTTTTTTTTTTTTTTTAGCGATACGTAGGGACTTTTGACTCTTTGCTGTGAAGGAGATTAGCATTTTTTCACGTAGGTGTGCTCTAAAGCACAGACATTTACATTTAAATGTAAGGAATGAGGTTTTGTTTTAGTATGTATTTTTAAAGTTATGTATTTTACAAGCGCTGACAGCTAACCATTAACGAAGATGACCGGCGAATAATAATGGTGTCATCGAGGGGTAGTGTCTTCCGAATTTGAAGATTCTATTTTTCCATAACTCTCCGTTTGAAGGGTTAAATGTAGGGGTTGGGAGAAGAATTCTGATTCGGCCATAGTTTTAAAGACACAAGTTATTTCTGTGGGTTATGATGTTTGCAGATGACATTGTGTTTTTTAGGGAGACCAGAAAACCGGTGAAGGAAGATCTAGAGAAGTGGAAGTTTGGTCTAGAAAGAAGAGAAATGAAGGTCAGTTGCAGCTAGGCTTATCTGTATGTGAATGAGAGAAACTGAAGTGGAACAGTGAGGTTACACAGAGCCGAAGTGAAGAAGAAGCTACCTCACAATGGGCATGTGACGCGCTCTAGAAATCGCTAAACACCAGTTCTTTAATGCACGTTTAGCCCATCACACTGAATGAGCAGGGAGGGGTTCTACTTTTTTTTCCCTAACATTTACTAGCGCATGTCTACTACATACAGTTGGAAGAGGCCTGGTGCAAATTGTCTAAAGCGGTGCAAATATTGCTTCGACTTGGTATCATGTAAGTCCAGCCGGGTACAAACTACAATAATTTATTTCTCCTCCATAATACATTTTTGATCTAGTTTAACTTGCAAAGCCTGAAAATGGTCTTAAAATGCATGAATGACAGAGTGGGATGTGTGACAGAAGGATGCCAATAAGTAAGAATGGTGTAGAAAACGATCAGAGCAGCCTTGTTGTTGGTTTCGAGATTTGGAGAAAGAGACAGGAAGGAGAGCTGAAGATGGTACAGTTCTCTTTGGGAGTGATGAAGATGGATGTAGGATGTTAGATGTTTTGGAGATAAATGCAGATTGATATGGTTTGGACACATTACAAGGGGGTACAGTTATTTTGTTGATAAAAGCATGCAGAGTTTGGCGCTACCAAGAAAGAGGTCTAGAGGAAAACCAAAAAGGAGGATCGTGAATGTAGCTAAGGAGGATACATGTAGAGAGCAACCAAAAGGCAACTTTTATAGTGTAAACTAACACGGTGGTCACACTGTTGGCTTTTGTTGCAGGTGTGCTGTTGTGTCATTGTAAGCACATGGTCAAAGAAGACTTTTTTTCCCCACCAATTGGCAAAACTGATTATGCCTCTCAGTTGTATTAAATTTACAATATTAACTATATTGTAAGTCTTTATACTTTTGGCTTCTTCCTGTTTGTGACATGTTGTTTTACTCGGGTCAGGGTATTTTCTGATTGGTTACCACAATTAAAATCTTTCAATTAACTCATAAATAGACAGAGCTCGTAATAATCTGGTCCTTTTTATGTATAAAATCTGTTGCTTGACGTTGAACTGATTTTAAGTGGTACTCTTCCCTTAAAGGTCTGTCAACATTTTTAGTAGGACTAATTATTTTATTGTTCAGAGATGTGACTCATCATCATTTCAGTGCATAGAAATGCTGATGACTCATTGGAAGATTTGTCAACAAACAAAGTGCTGTGTTGTAATACTTTGGTTGAAACTATTCCCCCTTTGTAAACACTGTAATCATATTTAGGTAGAAACAGACCACTCAATGCAGAATACCAGCACTATGAAATAATTTTTCCTTTTAAAGTGGAGCCTTTTAAAGATGTCCCTGAAGACCTGGTAAGATACCAGAATACTTGTTACTGCTATTTGCGTTTACCTTATATTTTATATGTTCATTCAGAGAGGTAGTTTGTTTAAAAATACAGAAACATCTCTCTTATATAATTCAAAGGACTAGTTAATTGAAATTAAAAGACTATTTTATTCCATTTAAATCAATATTTATGAAGAAATTGTTTTTACAAGCAAAAAGATTTGGTGAAGAATTTTGCAGAAAAACATCGATGTTGTCATGGATGTTTTGTCAGTTTGACAAATTGAGTGTCAAAATTTTAAAATTTTAATAAACATTAATTTGGCAGTGATAACTAATGCTCTAGTTCAGGGGTGTTGAACTCAATTGAACAGGGGGTCGAAATCCAAAACATACCTCAGGTTGTGGGCCGCACAGGAGAAACATTTATTGAACACGCTGAAAAATACATTTTTAAAACTTTAAAAACATAATTTTTTAACATAACTATGAATAAAAAAATAGGCAAGAATATTATTCCAGAATAAATCAGCTTCGACCTTAAATAACGTTCAATATTTTACCCTCTGTAAAAATATATTTTTTGTCAAAATTATGCAACTTAGAAATAAGCACAGCATAACATTAAACCTTTAATAATATAAAATTATCTTGATGGCCGGATATAATTACCTCGCGGGCCGCATCCGGCCCTTGACTTTGACACGTGCTCTAGTTAATAATGCTTAGTACTGTGGAAGATCTCAGTAAAACTTGGATCTGCTGCATAACTGAGAAAACAAAGCTTTTGATTTGATAGAATGTCTTTTCCTAAACAGCGTTCCCATCTCCCTAACTAATTTCAAAAGTAAATATAGTATACAAAGTCCTCAATGACTTTTAGAAGGTTAAACACAAAAAAGCCCAAAAAGTTCAGGAGCGTTTAGCTAAACATAAGTGAGGGGCAAATCACTGAACTCCCCGGGAACATGCAGTTAGAAGTAAGCAAACCATTGACCCTGTAAGGGACAAGGAAAAGGGTAGTATTTTTTGCAACCTCCTCTGAGACAATTGACCAAAAAGGGATTGTTCCTCACAACCCCTCCTCTTCTAAGTTAGAGACCCCCTTGGGGAAGAGGAGCATCCTTGTGAAATCCCTTCGATACAGATACGCAGAAGAGGAGCGTCCCTGTCAAACCATTTCAGGAACAGATGAACAGAAGAGGAGCACCCATGTCAAACTCCTTATGAACAGAAGAGGAGTGTCCCTGTCAAACCCCTTTAAGAACAGTTGAACATAAGGAGTGTCCCTGTTAAAACTCCTTTCAGACAAATGCACAGAAGAGTAGCATCCTTGTGAAACCCTTTAGTAACAAAAGAGGAGTGTCCTTTTCAAACCCCTTTACGGCCAGATGAAAAGAAGAGGAGCGTCCCAGTGAACGCCTTTAGGAATAGGTGAACAGAAGAGGGGCGTCCGTGTCAAACTCCCTATGAACAGATGAACAGAAGAGGAGCGTCCCTGTCAAATGCTTTAGGAACAGATGGACAGAAGAGGAGCGTCCCTGTGAACCCCTCTAGGCATAGGTGAACAGAAGAGGGGCGTCCATGTCAAACTCCCTATGAACAGATGAACAGAAGAGGAGCGTCCCTGTCAAATGCTTTAGGAACAGATAGACAGAAGAGGAGCGTCCCTGTGAACCCCTCTAGGAATAGGTGAACAGAAGAGGAGTGTCCCTGTCAAACGCTTTATGTACAGATGAACAGAAGAGGAGTGTCTCTGTCAAACTCTTTAAGAACAGATGAACAGAAGAGGAGTGTCCCTGTCAAAAGCTTTAGGAACAGATGGACAGAAGAGGAGTGTCCCTGTCAAACGCTTTAGGAACAGATGGACAGAAGAGGAGCGTCCCTGTCAAACTGTTTATGAACAGATAGTTGAACAGAAGAGTAGCATCATTGTCAAACCGTTCAGGTAGAAATAACAGGAGATGAGAATACTGTAATACCCTCTTGGGGCAGATGAACTGAAGAGGAGCATCCCTGTCCAAATTCTAATTGACCAACAGAATAAGACTACTGTAATTCTGGGAAGACCTTGCAAACAAAGAGGAGTATGCTGGTGACTTCCTTAAGGACAGAATTATTTTAAAAGATGTTTTCAAATATTCACATTATTATTTTAGCCAAATGCTACAGTGTTTTGATTTATAGCTGTTTTTCTGAGTTTGTATGAGATGATATTTATCTGTTGGTTTTTCAGGAACTGGTGAAAGCGGGAAGAGCACGTTCATTAAACAGATGAGGATCATTCACGGTCGAGGATACTCTGATGAAGATAAAAGAAGCTTCACCAGACTTGTGTTCCAGAACATCTTAACTGCCATGCAGGCCATGATCCAGGCCATGGACACACTGCAGATCCCCTACAAGTATGAGCACAACAAGGTACACAACAGAGCTGCTTCTTTTCTTTGTTGCTTCACTCAGACAGATTGAGAAAGAAGTTTTACCACACAAACACGCACTCCGTCACACAGAAGCACGAGCAAGGTTTACTCACTCCGCTTGGCTGTGTGTTGCAGTTCACGGCGGGTGAAGCACTTCTGGTAATTTGTAACCATGTTTAGTTTTGCAATCCAGCTGCCAGAGTGTTTTGTCTATGTACGGATGAGCTTGTCTTTTTCAACCACACTCAGTGGTAAACTGCAGGCTTGTAAAGAGATGGAGAATTCCCCATTAATCGCCCGGGAATCCACACCTGCCACACCAAAGCACGACTTCATTAATCACCTACATTTGCAGGTTCCAAATGTTTTAAGGGTTGAATGGTTAAAGCTTCAGGTTATGATGAAACTCAGATGTGTCAACATGGGAAATTCTATCATTTTTTTTAAATCACAGAGAATAATGAGTCATGATTTGATTGATCATTTTCTTGACATCATTTTAAAGGTATTTCTTTGAAAGCAGAATGGAAATGCCAGGACATTAATGTTTTCTTAATAATATTGATTCATTTAACTCCAAGTTTCAAAAACACTTAAGATAAAAGGATTTTAGAAAGGGTAACTTGAAAGTTGCAACAAAAAACTAAAAGAAGAGTTTATATTTAGTTACTTTTATATTTTGTTGTGACATTTGTATTCTCAGTAGTTTCTGACAAGCCCAGCCTCTTATTAGTGACTATAAACTGTTACAATGTATAAAACCATTATGGTGCAAACTGGATTTGCAATAAAAATTTTCGGAGACCTATCAAACGATTTACTTTGTAAAAACTGCAATTGAAACACTTTTTTTTTTTTAAATGAGTCACAAGACCAACAGCCAGCATCACAAAGCTCATTAAAAGTTGAGGTTCATATGGAATTGTTGGATCCACAGCTCCTCCTTAAAACCATCAACCACGATTTCCTAAAATCGCTTTATCCGTACCCACTCCAACGTCTCCTTTGATAGATGACGAGCCTTGAAAATGCCTTGAAAAAAACTTGAATTATCTGCTGTAATTCAAAGTATTGGTCACATCCGTTTTTTTTTTTTAATTACTTATCGCCAGAGTTGGTTTGTGTTTATTCGCATAACTACGGTTTCATAGAAACAGCATGATTTTAAAATTGTGTTTTTCGACATTTCTCACTGGAAACACAGCTATTGACTGTATAAGAGAACCGGACCGAGCAAGTGTTACATTACCCACAGATGTCTCCAACTAAATGAAGTCAATTCAGTCGCCATTTTTTTTTTGCGATATGGGCGCTGCCATGTTGGAACCAGAAATTGTCAATAAGCAGTGATTGGTCGGTCTTAGTCAACGTTTCTATGGCAACCACTCTTTACAATCATTTCTTGAATGTTCAACCCATTCAAACTGAAAGCGAGTTCGTGAGAATCTGTCAAACATTTGAAATGTTTGACATGAGACCACATACTTTTGAGGCATCTGATTGGCCAGTTTAGAACTTGAGTAACTTAGAGTAGAGTTAGCAAGAACATGTTAAAAAATGTAGCACCGCAAGACTATTAATGACTATCAGCTGTTTATTTCTTCGTAGAAGTCTATAAGATTTAGGTTTCTTGGAACGTAAATTCTATTTCAAATGCAAGGGTAGAAGGGGTCACTCTGTCCAGTTCTCCTGTACAGTCAAGGATTGATACTTTAAGTTCAATAACAACAAAAAAACTCTGGTTAATATCAGTTTTAAAAAACCTCAACGATCGTGTGACTTTAAACCAGTCGGACTACCAAGAATTGGGTCGCTTCTGCTCCACCCCAAATACTCAAGCATAATTTTCATCATACCTAAAGAGAACACGACAAGCAGCAACAAGCCCCGAGAGACACACACAGCCTTTTGATTGACAGGTCCCAACAGAGCTTCAAACTCGACTTTTGTTAGCAGCACTTCGTTAGGTGGGCGGGGCAAACTCCACCTGACAGTTTGACGGTGCACATTGCAATGGGTGACTAGGATTTTCCAAGACATCTAGTTTCAACAGCTACTCAGTGCTGTGGTGATATTTTAAAACAAAATTGTTGAAATAAAAGCAGATGAAGCTGATAAATATCTGCATGGATTGATAATAAACAATTAATCAGAGTTCATTTTGCAAACATGAACAATAACGGGAAGCCCGTTTTAGTTTACTACTTCTACATTGTGGGCAGATAAATGACTCAACCAACAGTTGTGTGTTAGTTTTACTTCCGGGAGGATTATCAGTTGTGTAATCAGTTGCCTCTATTCCTTTACAAAGGGGCAAACCCTTGTTTAATAAAGCTAGAGTTACCCCAGAGCTTCAGCAGGGCGTTCGCTGTGGAAGGCAGAATTCCCCGCAGCTCACAGAGGAAAGCCAGCTGCTCTTATTTTCCCTGCAAATGTTTAACCGGGATGGTGCCAAACGTCTAGATAACAGCAGCTGAAGTAAACAGACTTAATGCTTGCACTGCAGTTCCGCAGACACAAACTCCAGGGATCTGTTGGGAGTCGTATTGAAACGCTACAATGACGAGGCAGTTTTGCTGCGACGCTCCGCTCTGTTCGCTGAGTCTCGATTTCATGTGTCCAGGAAAATGCCAGCATGGTCAGCAGTGTGGATGTGGAACGGGTAACCGCATTAACAAACGCTTATGCTGCTGCCTTGAAGAGCCTGTGGAGTGACCCGGGAATTCAGGAATGTCATGCTCGGAAGAGGGAATACCAGCTCTCTGACTCTGCTAAGTAGTGAGTGTAAACAGGCTAATAACTTCTCAGAGACTGTCAAATAGTTTCCAGCTTTGCTGTGGACGACCGTCTCGTTATTGCAGTCAGAACGCTGCAATAAAAGTTCAGTCACCTTTTTCCTTTTAAGGCTATCGATTTATTTGAATCTTTAGTAACTATCGATTAATAAAGCGTTTATTTTCCTGTCTTGTTAGCTATCTGAACGATTTGGACCGCATTACGGATGCTGCTTATCTTCCAAACCAGCAAGACATCCTGAGGGTCAGAGTTCCCACCACCGGGATCATAGAGTACCCCTTTGACCTGAAGAGCGCGCTGTTCAGGTGAGCACGCCTGTGTTGTTTTTTTTCTTTTACTGTTTCGGTATACGGATGGGCCGATATTTTTTCTGGCGGATAACCAATATTCCCTCTGCATCTTTGGCGGATAGTCGAGAATTTCCAATATCAATATTTAAGTGTCTACAATAACACAAAGTTTCACCTTTTACTATACAATCACTCTATACTTGACCTTTTTAATGTACAGCAAGGAAACAAGTATCAGTTTTACACTTTTAAAAGACCATTTACTATTAGACGTATCTGTAAATCATCAGGGATCTTTGGGAACACATGTATCCCTATCAAATAAAAATATGCATAAACAGGCAGAACAATATCTGTGGATTAATTTAGCATCAATGATAAACTCAAATTATGTAAATATCGCCCAATAACAATCCTGGCATCAATATATTGCTCATCCCTTGTTCAAAATTTCCATTATTTCGTTTAAGGATTTTCTAAATGATCAGACTTTGACTGCAGCCCCTGAATTTTCAGAATAATTCACATTTTTTTGTCTTTTTTTAAGCATTTATCAACATTTTCTGTTCAGGGACAAAAGATGAAATTAGTAGCATGTTTGCAGAATTTTTTAGATAAATGCATTTTCTTTCTCAAACACAAAAACTGCAGATTGAGGCTAAAACATTTAAAATATTATTTTAAAAAATACCATTTTAAAGTAATTCTTAAAACTACTTTTTACAAAAACTATTCAGCTGTTACTTTTTTAAATTTTAATTGTTTTGTAACTTTTTTATTAAGGTTTTAACTATTTGATAACAGATTTTTTTTCCCCAAATATGATTCTAGCTAATGAGCATTATGAATAAAGTTTGGTGTTATTTTAAAACTTTACTTTTAAATATTCAGTAACATTCTGTGATTGTTTTAGGATCAAAATTAAACCTAGAATGATGGAAAAATGGTGTGTCTGTGGATTCTCAAAGTGTTAAATTTTAATAAAACTGCATTTACAGATGTACCTCACGTCTCCGTAACCAGTTTGATGTCCAGCGTTAGTCCGAGGAAAAAAAGAAAAAAAAATCAAACAAGAATCTTAATGTCTTGATTCAAATATGAAACATATAAAGTTCAGGACTAGAATAACCCCATTCTACTAGTTTTGGGCAGCACTTCTTCTTCTTCAAATACTGATGCACACACCTGCAGTGCCCTCTGGTGGTCTTTAGTGGAAAAACAACCACTATAGATCAACCAGTTGTCAGAGGGGAAAAAACAAATGAGAGCTGATTTCTGTTTTAAAAAATCACAAATAAGTCATTCCTGAGTATAAGTCGCACCTTTAAACTTAGCACAAGTTGCTGAATCTCATATGTGGAGGAAGAAATGACAGAATTTCTCAGTTTGTCTCATTTTCTATGTATTTACAGTCTTAAATTTAGCTCCTGTAAATTAGAAGACATCCTAAAAAAGTAATTATTTGGGAGGAAGATTTTGTTTTTGTACCTTTTTTGTTGCGTTTGTAACATCAAAGCTAAGAAACTTGAACTGATTTATAAAGTTGAGTTTTTCTTCCCCAAATGATATCAAATGATGTGAGAATGTTCAGTATGCTGCACTGTTCAGTAGTCCCATTTCTCACTGTGTTTTTCTTTTGGCTGCAGGATGGTGGATGTGGGTGGCCAGCGTTCAGAGAGGAGGAAATGGATCCACTGCTTCGAGAACGTGACCTCCATCATGTTCTTGGTGGCGCTCTCGGAGTACGATCAGGTTCTCGCCGAGTCCTCCAGCGAGGTAGGATGCTGTGCACAAGATGAGAGCGCGTTGAGTTGCAGTGAGACAAGGGGGGAAAAGAAAACCGAAATAGAAGCCAGGAACACAAAGACACAGTGTTTGCTTTGTTTAAAGCTGGAAACGATGACCCAGATTTTCAGCGTCCAGCCTGACATCCCTCTCCCTCTCTTTCTGGTCACATTTGTGGTAGCGCACATCATGCACCTGATGGGGGAGCTCTTTAGTCACTCTCTTAAACAAAGATCACCTCTCAGCACCGGTTGTTCTCTTCCAGGGATTACAGGCTACTAAATCTCCTCTCTCACACACGTCTGTTTTTAAAAAATGTTTATATCATTTTTTTTTCTCTTTTTTTAAAGAATCGAATGGAGGAGAGCATGGCTTTGTTCAAGACGATCATAAGCTACGAATGGTTCAAAGACTCCTCGATTATCTTGTTCCTCAACAAGATAGATCTGCTGGAGGAAAAAATCATGCACTCACATTTGGTCGACTACTTTCCTGAATATGATGGTAGGACAACACATTTGAAAATATTAAAGTAAAATGGACAGCTCTGACATTTTAAGATATTGATTTAAGCGTCAGTAAAGTGAGATTAAATAGTATAATTTGCCTTTTTATCTTCTGTGTGCTCCTGCCAGGCCCCCAGCGGGACGTGGAGGCAGGAAAAGATTTCATCTTGAGCATGTTTGTCAACCTTAATCCAGACCAGGATAAACTCATCTACTCCCACTTCACTTGTGCCACAGACACAGATAACATTCGCTTCGTCTTCTGCGCCGTGAAGCACCACATCTTGCAGGGCAACCTGGAGGACCACAACTTGGTGTAAAAGAAACGCTGGGGAGTGATTGAATCGTTTCGGTCGGAGGGGAGTCTGCGACAGCTCCACTCTCTGCTTCTTATGATCCAAAGCGGGAAATTAAGAAGCTCCCCATCAAACGACTGCACCCTCTGATGCATTTCTTTGTTTTCTTGTTAGAACATTAGAGAAAAAAAGTTGACCTACAAATGCCAGCTCGCTGAGGAGTCAAACGAATCAGCCGAGCGCTTTGTGGACAGATCTGAGCAGAGAAAACGCACACAGGTGGATGAAGAGGGAGGGAAGAGGTGGTGGCGGTAGTGGGATATTTTTTTTTTTGGCCTCAAACAGCTTTGAGGACTTCTGATGCAGCAGATCTTTCCTTCAGGGAGATGGTGGAAGTGAACTGCACTGCAGCACCACATCAACTCCGTCAGCCTTTCTGGAGCAGGTGGAGGCGCTTCGTTTGCATGTCGATCGACAGGAAAACAGTCAGGTTTAACATGAATCCGTCTTGTTGCATTCGTTTTTTTTGCCTTCTGCTGTTTAAAACCCACAAGTGCATCAATAATATATATTTTCATGATTTTTCAGTTTTACAGTAGAACGGTAAATCCTTTTTATTATTAGTTGTGTCTAGAAATCATTTTCTGTAATACAGTTGTTTTAAAATGTAAATTTGTACAGTTTTTGTTTGCATCAGAAAAAACTTTTATATCATTCAAAGGGATAATTTGGCGCATTTGGGTCACGAAAAGATGCGGATCAAAGGGATTTTTGCACAGAACTAGAAAAAAAAAATGGGCAAAGCCACCACTTTTTCTCATGATGACATGAATCACCTCTAATTTGCACTGTTTAATTTATGAACACAGGTTAAGTCACTGCCAGGTTTGATGCATAAGTTTTAGGATCTCACTGTTTACAAATCAGCTGTAATAAACTGACAGTTTTTCAAGTCTGGTGTTGGTTTTTCATCAGCTGTTTTCATCAAACCTCTGCTGGGATTCATCCGTCTGGCTGCAGATCGCTGCAGGAGCTCCATGTTTTTAGTCCTGTGTGAACAGAAATCAAGAGGAGCAAAGAAAAAAAAAAAAAACATGTCAGAGGACAGATACTAAAAGTGACTCGAGCATCACTTTTCCACTAAACTGAGAATCTTGTACATGATGTTAATGATAATTAAAATGCTAAAAAGTAAAAAAAAAAAAAATGTGGCAAAAGATAAATCTGGAGTGACTTGGAGTCAATCAATTAATTTTTGTTTTAGTGTAATTTTTTAATAACACAACGTAATTCCAGCAGATTTTGAAGGAGAAAAGCATTGTGTTATTAAAAAAATACAGCATGTAAAAGATTTTGTGTTTAAGCGTCACCTGTGACGCCTCAGGTTAAAAAAAATTAATTAAAAACTAAATGTATGGAATGTCCTATAGCAAACAGTAAAGCCACATTTTTTTTTTAAATCTGATTATTTGGATGGATTCAAAAAAGTAAGGATCGGGGAAAAATTGTAATAAACAAATGATTACTTTTATTGATTTAAAGAAGGAAAAAAATCAATCTACACTTTTTTCTTTTCCTTTAAAAGAACATTATCTTGCCTTACCCTGCAGCTGTTCCATCGAGATTCAATGAACCTCGACGATTTCATGTTCTAATAAGATGCTGAAATATAAACGTATAGATACCAAAAATTGTATCAGTTTTTCCTAGGTAGAAAACACATTTAAAGTTCTGATATTAAATGACATAAAAAGCCAATGTTTATAATTATAAATTAATTTAAAAAAACTGGCAGAAAAAAATACACTTATTTTTTTAAGTGCTATTTAAAAAAAGTCAGAATCTGGAAAATGTTTTATTTTAATGAAGGTTTACATGTATATAGAGCTAAATTAAAATATTTTAGCTTGAAACATAATTTGCTTCTTAGTCTGTCCTTGTTACAATAAATAACTGCTTTAATCATCTTTTGATCCATTTTAAAGTGTTCCCAGTGGTCTTATAATTATCCCACTTTTAGCCAAAATTCAAAAATATGTGTTTAATCTAGGACATAGTTTCTACAGAGCAGCTGGAATTCATTAGAAATTTCCCTCTGATTAGTGGGCAAGACCACTAGTGCAGGTTAACCCTGCCCCCCTTATCCTCCCTGTTGCTGAGATCTCTGTTTACATGCTCTCCCACTAGCTTACAGCCCCTCACACCCTGGGTTGCCAGATTTGATGCACAGCTAGAGGGAGCCAAAGAAGCAAGCAAAGGATGAAAAGATTAACAACAAACTCAGCCAAACCAATGCTGTCATTAACCAAACAAGCTAAATAGATTAATCTAAAAAGGGACCCTCTGGTGATCTTTAGAGCTATTGTAAGAATTTTCTCAGTGCTATATTTAGGGGGAAAAAAATTAAAAATTGTGTTTTCTTGGACAGTTTCTGCTGTATTTCATTAGAAATTTGTTTTTGAGTTGTGGGCGGGACTGTTGGTGAAAAAAGGAGGTGGAACAAACAGTGTCATCAACATAGAGGAGGAAGTTAAACAGCATCATGATAAAGCTGAAGCCTAAAAAATAACTACTTCCACTGTCCACCAGTTAGGAGGAATACAACAGCAGAGACATAAATCACACTGAAGCAGAACATATCACGACAAATAGTTATCTGGAAATGTGAATAAGGAAGGAAATGTTGGCTTTTGAAAAGCAATATTTCATTTGAAAGCCACATTGATTTGAGCCCCTGACCACACAACTGGAACCGTCTGCTTTTATAGCAGTTTACACAGAAAAGTGGAAGAAGAAAGTAAAAGATTTGTTCCTCTCAAGGGAAGTCCTACTGTTCATGTCTTTTAGATGAGTCATGATGAGACTATTTACTCCACCTGAACTTGTCTGATAAATATCTGGAACAACAACTGCCTCAGACAATAGCAGGTTGATCTGTGTGGGTGTATTTCTTTTTCCCCACAAAGGACAGGTTCAAAGGGGTCAGCAAGAAAACTTACCTTTAATAGTTTTAAAGCCCAGCTAGAAGTAAAGGTGTTAAATAAAACACAGAAAAAATGTGTAGTCATTTTCCTTTGAAATGTATCCAATAATTGCTTGGTTTCAACAAAACTTGGCGAGAAAAAGCCTGTTGAAAGGGTTGCTCTTTATTTCCCATGATCCTCTGTGAGGCACAGGCGGCTTCAAATCACGGCTTCTGGAGCGAGAATGCAGGTGTTTTCATCGCATCACCTTTCAGTCAGTGCCCGCCTCCCGCACAGGAGGAATGTGAAATGCACCTGAACTGGATCCCGCATGAGGAAGAATGACTGACTGGCTAAAAAAGTCACCGACTTGTTCCGTCTCTCAAGTTTATCTCGCAGGACTGACACTAAAAAACTCCACCGCACGCGCTCTTTTTCACTCCTAGCTAAAACGAAAAACGACCGTTAAAACTTCGACTAGAAAAATGGACGAGTGCTGTGTATCAGGCGAGGAGACGGAGAGGCTGAGAATACACAGAGAAATAGAGAGGCAACTCCGCCGTGATAAAAGAGACCTTCACAGAGAACTGAAGCTGCTACTTTTAGGTAAGAATTCAACACATTTTCGACCGCTAATAGTTTAGTAGTTTAGCTAATTACAAAAAAACACTACATTTTATCTTTAAATTGTAAATATTTGTTATATAAGTATGATTATTATTTAGTAATTTGGTACGTAACTTATAAAAAGTTACTAAACTGTTTGAGCGTATTTATTAAAAGTTCAATTAATTATGAAAAAAATTAACCAAAAGTTTGTTGAGCCAATTTATCACTTAAAATGACTACATCTACGGGTGCCACGGTGGGACATAGCTAAAGTTACGTAATTGGCATACGTGTAACGTTTTTATGCTTAAAATAAGGATTTAAGCTCAAATTTTCTACCACACTGAACTTATTATTTTTTTACATGAAACATTCCGATAATACTCGTTAATTTTTTCTTTGTGGTATCAATAAAGTTGGATTGTAATCTGTTTACAGTTCAATTTATTGATGCTTTATATTCTTCTCTTGTGTTAAATGTTTAAGCAAATGTTAAGCTAAGCTATTCAGCTAAAGAGAAGAAAAAGTGAAAGTATTAGAAAATACACAACATTTTTAAACAGTTTTGTTTTATTTTTATTGTCTACTTTTGTTTTTTAGCTAAAACATAGCTACATTATTTGTTAGACAGTATGTTTTAAAGCACTTTCACCTATATATCTCCTTTTTTCATTATTATTATATTTGTTTGTTACTTGCAAAATAAATAATGTAGCCAAATTCAACGATAAAAAAATGTGATAAACCTGACGTTTAATAGTTAATCATATAATTGATCTCACATGGACTGAAATACTTTTTTCTTAGCTGTTTAACTTTGGAGGGATTTCATTTTAAAAAATAAGTAAACAGTCATTATAGATATACAAATTACAATCATTCATGATTTGTTTTTTTTCTGCTTAAATCCACTTTGTTCACGTTTGAAAAGTAGACAGCCAATGATTAAACTAAAGTATCAATCCAGTTGGCTCCTAAAGCTTTGGCGTTTCTTCACAGCTGTAGAGATCCATCAACACAAACACTGGGTATTCAGATTCCTCACATAGTTGCTGCTCTGATGAGTCAGCTTGATAATCTTTTCCTTATTAAAATGAAACTTGGGTAGATTTCTGCATATCCTCATACTCCAAGATCAGATTTTTTTCTTGAAACCACAGCGCTCATCGGTTTTGTCAGTAGTTTGAACATTTAAAACACAATTCTTAGATGGTGAGGATGCTGTACAGCTCATAAATCGGTCAGAAAGTGCAGAAGGGCATTTTGATACCCGGAGTGATTAGTAAGCACCTTCTGAAATGAGACGAGGGCAGTTTTTCTTTAAGCTCCATGACAAGAGGGGCATTTTTAAAACCTTGATGGGTGTTTAAAATGAGACATTCCACCTGAAGGACTTCATTGAAAGGTCGACCTCCTTTCAGCTGCAGCTTGGGTTGTGAGGAGATCGCTATTCGGTTGGAAAGGTCGGAGTAATGGTTAACAATTTTAGATTCTCTTGGTTATTAGCCGACACTTATGGGGAATAATTTCCAACCGGGAGCAAGAAGCCGTGCACGACTGGTATTAGGATAAGCCTCAAAGTAACTCAAGTAATTTTTACTTAAAGTAAACACAGACTTTTGTGCATCTTTTTAGCAGTTTTGTTGTATTTTGATTAAGGGAGCAAAGAGGCATGAAGGTAAAACTTAAAAAAACACTGCAAAGCAGAATCAAAGAAATGTCTTTACTAATGAGATGAAACAAACGATGTACTGGCACATTGTGCACACAGGAAGAGATCGACCATATTTACACCCACGCCAGTCTCTTGCCTGGGGGAGAAAAAACTCACCTTCAGGATATAATCTTACTTTTAAAATCCCAAATGGGTACAGCCTTTTTTTCTGTAACATAATTCCTTCCCTTTCTTTGGTTTTTCTTTCTTTTCCAACCTTTTGGTCCCGTCCAACAGGGACTGGTGAGAGCGGGAAGAGCACCTTCATCAAGCAGATGAGGATCATCCACGGGAAGGGCTACAGCGAATCCGACAAGAAAGGCTTTATCCGACTGGTGAACCAAAACATCATTACCGCCATCCAGGCGCTCATTGACGCCATGAGGACTCTGAAGATCGACTACGTTGATGACCAGAACATGGTGAGGTTCTTCACAGTGGCAGTAAAGAGACACAAAACCTCGACAATAGGCGTCAGACTGCAAGACACAACTAGGTTTCTAGAGCTGCATGTAATTGTAGCATAATATTAAAGGATAGAGATATTTCCTCGTAGATCAGAAACTTGATTTCGAAAGAAAGCCAAGAGGCCCGGATAATCCATCCATCTGGTACGACTCCTTCAGATCAGATTAAACAGGAATTTACTGGAGATCTCATCATGAATGTTTTCTAAAGCTACGTTCAGCCAGCATAAAAGGAAATGATTAATTTGTCCTTCATGATCAATTTTCAAATGGCTGGCACTTCCATTAATTAAAAAGGACGCCATCCATATGTCATTACCAAATCTGAGTTCCCGATTTGTCCAAGTTCGACCTGATTTAACTACACGTTTTGTATGTAGAGCCTGAAAACAGTCATAAAAACTTGCATTGCTACGCTTGAACCCAAAAGTTTTGAATGCTGCAGCCACTGAATGCACATTTTGTGTAGAGCTTGAAAACAGTTGTAAAAACGTGCATAGCTACACATAAACAGAAGAGTTTTGAATGCAGAAGCCCAAAACGCACAATCAATGGCTGCATGTTTTGGACGTAGAGCCAGAAAATGGTCGTAAAAACGTGCCTAGCTACGCATTAATGTAAAGAGTTTTGAACGTGGAAGGCCAAAACACATTTACGTTGACTTTTCATTAAGTGGCTGCTTGAACACCCGTTGCCGAGGGCGGTATAAACGTGGCTTCAGAGATGATTCAAAAAGGAAAATGAAAAACTGCAGAAGGAAGCACAAAAAAGCCCAATAATTGGCTCTGTGCATCTCCTGAAGACCTACAGTGCAGTTAGTGGCTTTTGAAACAACACTCATCCTCTTCCTCATCTGACGCCTCTCACTTTTTCATTTGATACTACTTTCAAAGCCGCTTTCTAAAATCGCTGACTACGGGAAAACAGTTCTCTGCTTTGGAAAGCAGGTCAGTCTGGGTCAGGTGGAGCAGTTTGTTTTTTGGAAAGATTTTTTTCATTTAGATTATTTTAGCTTCCTTTTTTTTTAATAGTCAAATCCGGTCATTTCAAAGATGGGAAAGGCTTTTTACAACATGCAAAACAAAACAATGTAGCATTTTATAGATTATTTAAGTTTAAATATATATAAAAAATACAAATCTTTTCAAACTGCCTCAAGATTCTCCCTTTAAACATGCAGAGCATCACCTTCAATCAGAGCGTTCCTCATAAAACCTTTTGAGGAAGTAGCAGCGAGTACCTGAAGCTGAATGTGCAACATGAGGAAGTAGTTACAGGGAAACGTTCAGAAAACACACCTGTCATTGATAACCCTGAAATCCAAAATTCTCCCTCAGCTAAAATCAATGTCATTAAACGTTTTTGAGAGTTTCAGTTTTACTTTTGGAAAACAGCATGTTGAAAAGTGGAAGCTAAAAATACACAAACAACAGACGACTAGAACGGACTCTTGTCTGTTTGACCTGGTAATGTGGTTTGAAGCCGAAACATTTAAACGGATGAAAGATTCTAAAAGAAATGGTAACTCTTCCCACAATCCTCAGTAGGAAATGTTGCACCCAAGCGCCACTTGGGGGCAAAAAAAGTATTCAGTCAGCCACCAACTGTGCAAATTGTCCCACTTAAAAAGATGAGCGAGACCTGTAATTTTCATCATACCTCAACTACGAGAGACAAAATGAGGGGGAAAAATTCCAGAAAATCACTTTGTCTGATTTTTAAAGAATTCCTTTGTAAATTATGGTGGGTAATAATAATTGGGTCACTAATAAACAAGCAAGATTTCTGTCTCTCATAGACCTGTAACTTCTGTAAGAGGCTCTTCTGTCCTTCACTCGTTACCTGTTTATTAATGACACCTGTTTGAACTTGTTATCAGTATAAAAGGCATCTGTCCACAACGTCAAACAGTCACACTCCAAACTCCACTAAGACCAAAGAGCTGTCTAAAATCGTTGACCTGCACCAGGCTGGGAAAACTGAATCTGCAATAGCTAAGCAGCTTGATGTGAAGAAATCAACTGTGGGAGAAATTATTAGGAAATGGAAGACATTCAAGACCACTGATAATCTTCCTACATCTGGGGATCCCTGCATGATCTCACCCCGCAGGGTCAAAATGTTCGCAAAAATCCCAGAACCACATGGGGGAACCTAGTGAATGACCTGCAGAGAGCTGGGACCAAATAACAAACGCTACCATCAGTAACACACTACACCGCCAGGGACTCAAATCCTGCAGTGCTAGACGTGTCCCCCTGCTAAAGCCAGTACATGTGCAGGTCCGTCTAAAGTCCAGAAGAGGATTGGGAGAATGTCCTACGGTCAGATGAAACCAAAATAGAGCTTTTTGGTTTTTGGAGGAGAAAGAATGCCGAGTTGCATTCAAAAAACACCATATGTATTGTAAAGCATGGGGGTGGAAACATCATGCTTTGGGGCTGTTTTCCAGCAAAGTGAGCAGGACGACTGATCCATGTAAAGGAGAGAATGAATGGGGCCGTGTATTGTCAGATCCTAGTTGAACGTGGCTGGGTCTTTCAGCATGACGATGATCCCAAACACACCGCCCTGGTAACAAAGGAGAGGCTTAGAAGAAGCATTTCAAGGTCCTGGAGTGGCCTCGCCAGTGTCCAGATCTCAACCCCATAGAAGATCTTTGGAGGAAGTTGAAAGTCTGTGTTGCCCAGCCACAGCCCCAAAACATCACTGCTCTAGAGGAGATCTGCATGGAGGAATGGGCCAAAATACCAGTATTAGTTTGTGAAAACCTTGTGAGGACTAAGAGAAAATGTTTGCTGTCATTGCCAACAAAGAGTATATAACAAAGAATTAAGATTTTTGTTTTAGACCAAGTACTTATTTTCCACAATAATTTACAAATAAATTCTTTAAAAATCAGACTGTGATTTTCAGGATTTTTCTCCTTTTGTCTCTCAAAGTTGAGGTATATCTATGATGAAGATTACAGGCCTCTTTCATATTTTTAAGTGAGATAACTTGGACAATTGGTGGCTGACTAAATACTTTTTTGCCCCTCTGTATGGGGGCACACAGGGACTTCAGTGAAGGGTGATGGGGAAGGGAGTGTCAAGATATTTTTGTGAAAATTAAACCGTGCTTAGTGTACATAATAAAACAAAAGTGCAGAATTTTGGTCACTCTTTTTTCCCCTGACTCTCAACATCTCATCATTGCTACTCAGTCTATAAACTTTTTTTTTGGTAAAAATAAAACCTAAACTTAAGATTTTATCTTTGTTTTAATTGCATCCCTTGTGCTTTTTTTTGTCAGAGCAATGCAGACAAATTAAGTCAACTGGATATAACCCAGATAACACAAGCTTTGGAGGGTTGGCAAGTGGACGCCATCAGGAGAGTGTGGTCCGACCACGGCGTTCAACAGTGCTACGAACGACGGCGAGAGTACCAGCTATCAGACTCTGCTAAATAGTAAGCTTCTTATGAATCTATTTCAGACGTTTCTCATATGAATTTAGACGTCGATGATGCTGATGAAATCTAGAGATGCGTCTCTTTAAAGGGATAATGTCTATGTTTTAAATGTAGACTAAGTGCAGCGGTTCTTGTGAACTTTTCAGTTACCTGAGCGACTTGGACAGAATCTCCAGCCCGCAGTACATCCCCACTCTGCAAGACATCTTGAGGGTCAGGGTGGCCACCACGGGGATCATCGAATACCCCTTTGACCTGTCAAAGGTCATCTTCAGGTATGGAGCTGCTTTCTTTAACCCACCCTGCAAAACGTAAACCATAAAACAACTTTTAATTTGGAATTTTATCTCAGTGTTTAGAAACTTTGGGGATTTAATGCAGAAAGTCTCGATATGTTAATTAAACAGGACCTCAGTTTGTATTTCTAACAAGGGTGTGGTCATTTGATTGACAGGTGACTGTCGAATCATCGGCTCCATAACAGCCTCACTGGGTGTTTTCCGAAAGCTGTCAGTCTTGTTTGTCGCGTCTTTCTTCCTGATTTAAGAGTCTGAAGATTTAATGACGTTGCAGTTTACCAAGATAACAACAATGTTGACAAACCAGATCTGTAAAAACCAGGTCACATGAGTACACCCCTATATTTCTGCAGATATTTATTTATATATTTTCATGGGACAATAGTGCTGAAATTAATTTCTGAGACAATGAAAAGTAGCCAGTGTCCATTTAGCAGTGTTAATTAATTTTTCTTTCAAAATTACTCGTTATACAGACATTTATAGCTAAACCCCTGGCAGCAAAACTGAGTACACCCCTAAATGAAAATGAAAATGTTACGATGTCTCAATAGATAACAGGTGTGTTAAATTGTGTATTAAACCTCTTGAACTCTCTCAACCTGGTCACTGGAATTTCCACATGACACCTTGTGGCAAACAACTCTCAGCACAGTGACAAGACCATCCAGATGTTTAGATTTAACTCAGAACAAACCTCACCATGGTCGGCAAAAGAAGTTGAGTGCATGTTCTCCGTGTCACATCTGAAGGTGGCCTTTGAAACACAGAAATATGAGTGCTTTGAGCTTTGCTGCAGAGGATGAAGTGATGAGGGGTGAACCTGTCAGACCATATGCTGCACACTGCATTAAATTGGCCAACATACTGTCCTCCCAGAAGAAAATCTTTTCTAAAGATGACACATGAGAAATCCCAGAAACAGTTTGCTGACTAAAGGACATGGATTACTGGAACCATGTCCTGACGTCTGACAATTCCAAGATAAACCTATTAGTTTCAGGTGGTAACAAGTGTGTGTGGCATCAACCAGATCAGGACAAGTGTCATGATGGTGTTTGGTAGAGTCGTGGTCTGAGTGCTGCTACAGTTCAGTGAGGGAAACATGAGCGCCAACATGTACTGAGACATACTGAAGCACAGCATGATTCCTTCCTTTAGAAACTGAGCTGCAGGTCAGAATTCCAGCATAATGAGCCCCAACACCTCCAAGATGAACACTACCTTGCTAAAGAGACTTAGGGTAAGGGTGATGGCTTGACCAAGCATGTCTCCAGATCTAAACCCAATTTAACATTTTTGGGGTGTTCTAAAACAGAAGATTGAGGAGAATAAAGTCTCTAATGTATGCCAGCTCTGTAATGTCATGGAGGAGTGGAACTGGACTCTAGTGACAACCTGTTGAGCTCTGGTGAACTCCATACCTAGGAGACTTAAGGGGGGACAATAATGGTGGAAACACAATATTGACATTAAGGATTTTCACTTAGAAGTGTACTCACTTTTGTTGCCAGGGGTTTAGCTGTTAATTTATGTATAATGAGTAATTTTGAAAGAAAAATAAATTTACACCGCTAAACAAGATGGACATTGGCTACTTTTCATTTTGTCAAAAACTCATTACGGCAGTGTTGTCGCATGAAAAGATATAAATCTCTGCAGAAATGTAAAGGGTGTACTTACTTCGGTGAGATACTGTAAATACATTTTTTAAAAGGGAAAGCTCCATAAATATTGACACTCGGAATGTTAGCAGTTTTAGGATGAAAGGCTGCAGGGGTTCAAAACAAAAAGGAAATGCTGCTTAAACAGGAAAATTACTGCTGAATCCATAGTAATGGGCAGCATGTGTACCAGAAAAACCCAATGGGATAGATCGCACCTCAGATTCTGCTGGCCTACTCGGCGAAGGTTTTGTTAAAAGGAGGCTGGACCTAGACTAGAAACAGAACTTGTGTGAACATTCATGACACTGGATAGTCTCGCACTATATACATAGTCTTATAGGGGTTAGAATTCAGACGTATAGCCGGTGTCTTCTTGTCCACAGGATGGTGGATGTGGGTGGCCAGCGCTCAGAGAGGAAAAAATGGATCCACTGTTTTGAGGACGTCACCTCTGTGGTGTTCCTGGCGGCGCTCAGCGAGTACGACCAAGTCCTGTTCGAGAGCAGAGACGACGTACGTTGTGGCTCTTCTTTCTCATCAGAAGCTCTGTGTGTGTCTGCCTGCCTGATGCTAAAAAAAACTCTCTTCCTTCTCAGAATCGACTGAGGGAGAGTCTGGCTCTGTTCGAGACCATCATGTCCTACAAGTGGTTTCAGGAGTCCTCCACCATCCTCTTTCTGAACAAGACAGACCTGTTAGAAGAGAAAATCACAAAGTCACACTTGGGTGACTATTTTAGCGAATTTACTGGTAAATATTTTTTTATAAGTCCTTAAAATAAGTGGCTTTGTAAACCAAACATAATGTAAAATCAGAAAAAGAAAGACTTTTACAGACGAAAGAAGTTTAAAAATGTCTAAAAGGATGAATAGTGGGAAAAAAAAACAAAAATGAAAGCAGAAGATTAAGAATCCAGTCTGTTTTCTGTTTAAATCAAGTGCTGTTCTTCTCCAGTAGCTGTCAGGCAGTGATAGGCATCCGTACTGTCCTGTTTCAACAACCGTGGGATGTTTTGAAGCACATTGTTGCCTTGCATTGGGACGGATCAGATCATTCCAGAAATATTCTGCGCCGCTTAACTTCCTGGAGAAACCCGTGAATGAAATAGTTTACTGTAGCTTTACAAATTGATTTTTAAATAGTAGAATAAGTTTAATTATATCTAAAGTTTTAGGAAATGCAAATTTAGGGGGTTAAGATAAGATTACCAATAAGTTTCTTTTGAGAATACTATTTTGTAAATAAAACTTCTTAAATTTCTTTCCATCTTTTGTTTTTGATTAGCTTTTCCATAAACCTTTAAAGGCACAGTCTAATGAAAATTGTGTTTTTAACACGATGTTCTTGTGGCATTTTTAATGGAGGAAATATACAAATAAAATTAAGTTTAAAATTAAATAAAAAATATATTTTTTTCTATTTAAATTGTTGTGAATCAGGAGCAGTTGAAAATCTGCTGTTTGATCATGTGACATAGAAAATACATAGGCGTTAGGTTGGGGGTGTGAGGGGCTGTAAGCTAGCTGGAGATCTTGTAAACAGAAAACTCTCGGCAATGGAGAGGGGAAATTTTCAATAAACTCCTGCCGCTCTGCAGAAACTATGTCCTAAAAAATGACAATTTCTTCTTAAATATTGGCTAAAAACGGCAGAATCATAATTAATAGAACAACTGATTCTAGAATAGATCAGAAAGGGATCGGAGTAGGACTTTAATACTTTCCTAGACTAAAGTCTGATCCCTTTCTTCCTCCCCTGCAGGAAACAGGGGCGACGCCGACGCGGCCAAAAAGTTCATCCTGCAGATGTACGTGAATCGGCACACCGGGCGCCACAAGCCCCTCTACACACACTACACCTGTGCCACAGACACCGAGAACATCCGGGTCGTCTTCAAAGCCGTGAAGGACACACTCCTCCGGGATAACCTTGAGAGGTTCAATCTTGAGTGAAGGAATAAAAAAAAAGCTGCTGTCAGCGACCCACTCTGAAGGATGTTTTATCTGTAAAGGGCTGTAAGTTATTCAGAAAAGCTGATGATAAACGGCTCTAAAATACTTGTTTTTTTATACATGAGATGAATGAACAACTTACTACTCCTGGAAAACTTTGGAATTCCTTAGAGTATTTAAATGTACAGATCTTATCAGACTGGTTTCACTGTAACCCGTCTAGAAAAAATGCTGCAGATCCAGTCCTGCCAGAGAAGAAAAGCTCGCAGACAACAATCGTGCCTCATTCTACAGTTTCTTCCTTTACGTGTAATTATTATTATTTAGAATTACCATTGTGTTTGGGACTAACTTTCTGTCACTCTTTAAAAAAATACAGTTTTAAAAACCCGTGTTTGTGTACTTTCATCCGGACTTCATTTTGACGGGGCACTGATTAACAGAAGGCTGTGGAGGTGCGTGGGGCATGCTGGGACAAAGACCTTTGCACCAAAGCGTGTTAAACGCCGAGGCGGGCCTCCGTCTTCCTGTCCTGAAACAGTTGGATTTGTTCGATTGAAAACGAGACTTTAGATTTCTGGACGAAAGAGAAAAGATCAACAAGGTACATAAAATCATTTCCTTCTGCTTTGTGGTTGAAGTTTGTTCAAAGGTTTGAAAAGTTGCAGATTAGAGGTGACGCAACAGGAGACAAAGCCTCGGATGTTTGCTCTAAATCCTTTCTGTTTTGTTTTTTCTTATTATGAAACTGGCATGGTTTCTCATTTGAGAGTTGTTGCTCTACGGCCCCCCCTGAGGGCAAACGAGGCATTACAGCGGTAGTGGCACCCTCTCATTTGAAGCGCAAACACTGCACTTACTGAAAACCCCCTCCAGTTAAAGGCAATAGCATCCCCCTCCCCTCCTCCTCCTCCTCCTCCTCCTCCCCGCCATAGAAGGCTGCTGCGCTCAGAGCAGGTGACTGCCCTTATTTGGTATCAACCCAGGTCATGTGACCACAAAATGGTGGAAGCTGTGAGCTGTTTGTAAGCTCAGCATCTCCATCGAGCGTCTGGAAGCAGGAAACGGGCAGCACATCCATGCTCTGAGACGCGGGAGGACAGAACTTCCTGAGCCCCGACCGCGGTGAGTAGACGGCTTTTAATCAGAAGAGGAAAAAATGCAGAGAAACAAGCGTTTGCTCCGGTTTTCCCACCTCCCTCACAGCCAGCAGACAGGAAGCAGGAGGGAGGGAGGGGCTGCTGTCATCAGCACTGAGCCCTCTGATGTGGAAGCAAATCTGAAACAGCTCAGCATCTTCCACCAAGAAGCCACACTCCTCTTTTTTTCTTCAAGAATTATTTTGGGGACATGAATCCATGATTCTGCAGAAAGCCGCATGCGTGCGCACAGCTCTGTCGACTCTCATCATCCGTGATGTGCAGGAATCAAACCCCCAGCGTTTGTTCCGCTTTAGCAGTTGGCTCCAATATTTCCACCATTCCACACAAAAGGCAGCAAACGAGGAACAAGGATGTGTTTTTCTCATGCGACGTCACATGACTCATCGGCAACATTTGCATCCTCCGTGCAATCCCTGCCCAGACCAGTCCGTGGATTTGAATCCTCTCTGAAAGGGAAAATATTCATGACCCAGAAGATCCTTACTCCTCCAGTTTGAATAAGAGAAGATGACCTTTTCACCTCAACCTCTTATTTCCATCGAAACCTGAAAGGATCATGTGGTTTAACACAGAAAATCTCTTAAATACTCCTTAAATTTCAACATGAACCACAGATTTTTCGGCAACAAACTCATAAAATGTCATTAGCAGCCCTGTAATTACAAAAGTGGACTCAGAATTTCAAAAATGTTCTTTATGATGCAAAATATAAGCAGAGAAACTAATCATTCGGAAATGCACACAAAGTGGGAAATCACCGGAGAAAATGATACGGTGTCATAAAAAGAACGCCTATTATCTTTTTCATTTCCACAAGTTTATGCTCAAATGCATTTAACAGTTCATTAGCCTTTATACAAACTCTACTGCACTACGGATACGTGAGGTTTCCAAACAAAGGTAATTTGTACCTTTTATACATTAAAAAAAAAAACTGAGGCAAAATTGTTTAAAATGACTATTGTATGTGAAAAGTAATCAATACCAGATTCATTATAATCTAGGATAATTAGAATATTGCACTGTGGCCAGGGGGGGCTGCTGAAGTTACTGTGGGTGATAACACTAGTACCGCACAACGCAAACACTGCTCGAAAATACACCAGATAGGTGTGCAGCGTCTGACCGTCCAAGTGAGACGTCTATGAATGCCAGCGGTTCACACCTGGAGCACGTGACTGAAGTGTTGTTAATCAAAGATAAGTGCAGAAATTTGAATAAAAAGGAGAGAAAATGAATACAGCTGCCAGCACTGTAAAAAACAATAATCATAAAATTTTAAACAGGCTTAACGTTCATATTTTGCCCCAATAATAACCAACATACAATGTCAAATTGATTAAAAATACAATGTGGAAATAAAATCTAAGCTAATTTTTTATCTCAACCTTTTTAAAGACACAGTCAGCCAACCCCCATCAAATATATATATATCTAGAATAAATAATCTACTGTAAACAATAAATGTTACAAATATAAACATAAGAAAACTTAGCTCAGCCAAATACCAATGATTTTGGAAAAAAAAACAAAAAAATGAGAAAAAACAAAAATATTGAGATTTAAAGTCAAATAGAATTTCTGTTCAAGGGTCCTCTGAGTTTCCGTGTCTAACCTGTTGGGTGAGTAGATTTGACTGTATATGAGAACTGGACAAACTGACCTCTCCCCAGTCATATTCCAAACAGGAAGTACCTGCTGGTTCCAAGAAGCCAAAATCCTATAGACTTCTTTAGAGAAATAAACAGCTATTGATCAATCATTATATTTGACAGAATAACCATTTTTGCATTGCTGTCTTTTTAAAAATGTTTCTGCCAATTTTAATTTGTTTCATATTTTTTCCACAGTGCAAGTTTTCAAGTTAGAAATGGACCAATTAGATGGCTCTATAAAAATCTCATGTTGAAAATATAATAATCTGACAGATTTTCTCCTACCTCACTCCTGATTGGTGAGAGTGGTTCCCATAGAAACGATGACTCAGACTGACTCAGACCAGTCTGATTACTTTTGTCGTCTGGCTCCAATATGGCGGTGTCAGTATTGTGAAAAATACAGTGACTGAATTTAATTAATTTCAATGGAGAATGCAGTTTTCTATGCGGTGACATCACACTCAGTCCAGTTCTCATATACAGTCAATAGCCTTTGCCCAAGGTACTCTTTATTAGAGGGCTTTTTTTTTCCTGAAAAGACCAACACCAACTAAACGAGACAAATACAAGAGCTGTAGCTGGAAGATAGTAGTAAAACATCTTATATCTAGACAGAAATGCTCATGTGATTAACTGATGTCAGCTTTGTCCTGTCGTGTGTCCTACAAGTCATTACATAGAATAGTAGGTGACAGGTCGTGTCATAGACTATTTTTTTACAGCGCGGTTCTCCTGTCATAGGTCCTCCAGGGGATGGACCTGGATTCAGAGACTATAATGAACTCAGAGGATGGGGACAACAGACCAGGTGACCATGAAAAGACAAACACAATGAGTGTAAAAAGTGGTTAAACACTCCTAACTTGTTTACTCTTTTGTT
>NC_050523.1:8259522-8261024 GCF_002922805.2 Oryzias melastigma
CATGAAAAGAAACTAAATGAGTGTAAAAAGTGGTTAAACACTCCTAACTTGTTCACTCTTTTGTTTTTAGTGCCTCCTTCATCTTTATCCCTTCAAGGAGCTTCCAGTCAGAGGAAGAAGCTCTCTGCTCCTCGAATCAGTTTGTCTCTGGACCAAAGCGAGGATGACTTGGGGGAGACACCAGACGATCTGGACATCAATGTAGATGACCTCGACACTCCAGATGAGGGAGACTACCTCGACTACACAGACCACGAGCTGGACTGGGAAGGTAAGAAAGAGAACCCACTTTTGGAGAAGCCGGCAGATGTCAATCTTCTAAACGGCTTAATGTCTTTAAATACCAGAGCCCAGCGCGGCTAACAGAAGCGGGTCGAATGAGTCCTACAACACAATCCCGACGTACAGCGCAGAGGAAGAGCGGCAGGACGCCAGGCTATGGAGGAGCGTCGTCATTGGAGAGCAGGAACATCGCATCAACATGAAGATCATTGAGCCGTACATGAGAGTCATCTCCCATGGAGGTGAATGTTGAAGACCTTAAATAGTTTTTGTTTTTGCTTCACTGATTGAATGAATTGGAAAATTTGTCAGTGAGGTTTAAAACTGTTTTTAGCAGCACAGTTATGAACAAACAGCTTAAAAAATGATGGGAAAGTGCCTTTTGAGTCTGGATCCAGCAACATACTATTGACTTCCGGATTGAAGCTCATTTAAAAAACAGGGTAGTTCACCAAATCACCACTAGGGGTTCAAGGAAGTCATCAAGCTTTTTTACTTCTTGGAAATCGTTCACAACATTCAACTCATTCCTTTGGGGGAGGGGTGGGCTGCAGTCCCGACCAGGCGAAGAAACTATTTGGTAGCTCAACCCCCAATCCAACCTATTGACTGTATATGAGAGAACTGGATCGAGTGAGCCAAAAATTGGCTTACTTCTGGTTCGAACTAAATAAAGTCAATTCAGCTGGAACTTCTTCTCAATATGGACGTCGCCTTGTTGGAACAAGATGTCAATAAACAGTGATTGATTCAAGTCAGATTTGTCTTTAACTTGGAAAACTTTCACAAATATTTAAAAAAGTAAGAAATAGCAAGAAGATGTCAAAAAAAAAGAAGTTTTTTTCTGATAAATGTAAGTGTATAGCTGTTTATTTCTCAATAGAAGTCTATAGGATTTTGGGTTTGTTGAACCAACGGGTACTTCCAATTTGGGATGCACTCAGTCCAGTTCTCACATACAGTCAATGACCCAACCCCCTAAATCCGAGGTGTCAAACTAATTTGCACAGGCAGCCTAAATCCAAAACATGCGTGTCGAAACAGGACAAACATTTACTGAATACATAAAAAAAACAAAATTGTTAAAACTTTTAAAATGTAACTTTTTGAACATAATTATGAATAAAAACAGCCGAGAAAATTATTCCAGAATAAATCAACCTAAATCTTTAATAATTTTCAATATTTTGATCTCAATAAGTATATATATTCTGTCAAAA
>NC_050523.1:8261081-8269838 GCF_002922805.2 Oryzias melastigma
AGGCTGTGTTTAAATAGGGGTGTGGCTTTTTTTTTTTAAATAAAAGTTAACTTCTGTAATGTCCTTATTCAGCTGTTGCAACAACTTTTTGCTAGTTCTGCATGGAGCTAAAAACTGGCTTATAATAGGCTAGTGAAAACACATATGTACCCATTGGTCTGAGTATTAGATACTAGGTCATGGGCAGCACCGTCACAATTGTAACCTTTACACAAACACTGACTATACATCATTGTGGATGAAAACCTCTCATCCTCTACCAGCTCGTTTCTGCAGGCTCACAGGAAAAATCAGCATTTTTTCCGTGTCCACTAGAAAGTCAACATCAGCAGCTCTGTCATCCCCAGAAAAGAGCCTCTGTCTAAGTGACAACAAATCTGATGATGAATGGGCTGGCGAATAAAAGGAAATTACACTTATTTGAAACGTATTGAGAGGAAACGGTGCAGAGACAGACACACAAAGGAAACGCAGAGTGGCAGATGAATCAAACACAAAAGAGGGAAAAACGAGAGCAATCAAGTTTTCACAAAAAAATCATCACGATCCAGTTGACTCCTCGAAGTTTCATTTTTCAGAGTTTTTCTTTTTTCTTTTCATTTTTATTAAGGCTACTATGGCAACGGAGTGAATGCCATTATAGTGTTTGCCGCCTGTTTCCTGCCCGACAGTGACCGAGAGGACTACCATGAAATAATGGAAAACCTCTTCCTGTGAGTATCCCTGACATGAACACGCTCTTCACAAACAATCTGAAAGTCATCCAGTCTTATCAAAAGTTCCATCTTATTTTCACTGTTGTATTTGTAAAAAAAATATCACCCGAGTTATTATGGCATTACATAAAAAGAAAATTACATTTATTACAATTCCTCCAAAATAATCTGCAAGTACAATGTGGTGGAGACCATGGATCAGACTAAAAGTATTTACACTGGTTGTGTTTTTTTACATACCTACACTGTATTTACATGATAGTTACAGTGTTGCGTATTACAAATGTTATTGTGCTTGAAACAGTGTTAACTTTATAATTGCAGTATGAAATTTACCATCTCTGATGACAGTAAGAAAGTGGTGCTGTCCCTGTTATTGGACTGTATTTTTGTGGTAGAGAAAGTTCACTTACATATAGTCAGTATACTGTGGTAGAGACCGCTGTTATTTTGGTAGAACTTTGCGTAAAAGTCCAGCTATATTTGTATCTGTTATGAAAGTGATTCCAGTGGTCTATTAATGTTGATTAAGCAGTTTTTAGCCAAAATAAAAAACCCCTGTGTTGCTTTTTTAAGACAGTTTGTGCAGAGTGGCAGGAGTTAATCAGATATTCGACTCTGACTTGTTGAATGGGACTGTTTGTGTGGAAGTAACCCTCTGCTGACTCCCCATCATCCCTTTGTTTACACTTGGTACTGTGAGCTTACAGCCCTCCATAACCCCAAGCTAACATTACCGGTGCAACAAAAATGGCAAGCAACAATGGAGCTGTCCAGCTGCACAGTTTTAATCTTATATTCTTTTATACATGTCCTCCACAGTGAGAAAAATGCTACAAAAGCGTATTAAAAACTGGATTTTCATTGGAGTGGGTCTTTAAATCATGTAAATACATGACTTTGATTTTAAACTTACTATTACACTGAAATTAAACAGTCTATAATATTAAATTATTAGGCTATGATATGAATATAAATTTACATAATCAAAACGACATTTTCAGTAAAAGGTTACAAATTAAAAAAAAAAATAGTTCTGCAAACTTTCTAAAACCAGTATTTGTTTATATTTTTGGTATTGACTGTTACAATGTAAACATTGATATATTGAACACATCATCACGTGGTAGGAATAACAGTTTTCGGACAATATTATTACTCTTTCCTCAAGAGAATTTTTAAATGTCAAAGACAAAATAAGCATTATTGAACATTTTTAGTCAAAAAACTGGCGAGAATTTCTCATTTGCTGTGTAGCTTATTGATAATTAGACAAAAGCTTACAGTTTTTGTTAACACTTCCTGGCTGAGTTGTTGTTTTTTTATGTCTATACTAATAATAATAAAAACACTTTTCTCCTTTTAATTTCATAGTAAGTCATTGAAAGTAATTAAGGGGTTTAGTTACCATAATTACACTGTACTGACCTTTTCATTGCATATTAAATAAATGTGGTACTTAAGATCCTGGTAAAATAAATCTTTCCTCACTAATAAATTTATTTGCTAAAGTTCTTAAATCTGTTTCTTTAATTCCACTTAAATGTGCACAAAGTATATTTTCTAGGCTACATTTAATGAAATATTTTACCAATATGCCTTTCACTAACTTCATGACCATTAAACTTTAATGTAGCATTATGTATGTCTTTTTTATATTAACACTGACTGATGGCTTGATTGTTGGTTTTACTTGAACATTGAAATGAACAAATATAAAATATTATTTCATGGTCTCTGTGGCGTTTGGATGGATTGCTCTGGAGTAATAGAAGTCTGAAAATGTGTCAGGAGGGTTTTTGGAAATGTTCTGAACACCGGGTTTGAAATATGATCGGCTGCACGAAAGGAAAGGTTCAAAGCAGAAGTTATTTAGGTCATTCCTAATAAGAATTTGTGCATTGAAATATAGCGAATTGACATCGAATTTTGCAAAGAAAAGAGTTAACCGACCAATGGGGAAATTCTATTTGTTTAGTGGAGTAAAGCATTGTAAAAACAAGTTTTATTAGCATTTTGATCATATCAAAAAATGACAGTGATGCAACAGCTGTCTGTGCATATCTAAAATGAAAAGATGAAAATAAATCTTGTTTTTATGACGTACATTGAATATAAACCTCTGTTTACTGGAGTTTCCTGCCTGGACAGTGTTTGTGTCCATCCAAGCCTGTGCTGTGGCAGATATGGACTAAGCTGGCATGTCTGAAAGTTTTGGATGGACACTAAAGAGATGGACAACAGAGTCTGCAGGTTCCGATGCCAGATGGCAAAAATAAACTTCCTTGTGAGGAGTTGTTGCTGCAGATTCGAGCAGTTAGTCAGAGGGAGATGATCACAATAGCTGCCAAACAGCAGATCAGCAGTGCTGGGCTGCTAACCGGTGGAAGACATTTGATGGAGGGGAAAGAGCTTTCAGACTGAGATCAAAGTCAGTGAAGATAAAGAAGTTATTGAGAACTTTTTAAAGTTTTTCTTTTGGTAATTAAATGATCAGATCGCTTCTCAATTTCGAAAAGTAACTTTGGAGTCTGAGAAAATGTGAAAAAGCAGATGAAATTCAAAGAGATTTCTAAAGAAACTGCTCTTGATCCAATTATTGCAGCTGCCATCAGGAGAAGAAGCCTTTGCAGGTCTTGTTAGAGCCAGGCTGGCTCACAGTGACCTCACAGACATTCCAATTAAATTTAAGACAAAAGCTACTTCTTGATTTCATTTTTTAATGTATAAAATGAGCAAAAACAAGTAATTTCCTGACTTTATTTGGATGAAGTGGATTCAGTGAATTTATGTATAGATTATTTAGTTAATGGTGATAAATCTAATGACTTCAAAGAACACATTTTACTTTGGAGTCACAGTGAAGAGCAGAAAAAACTGCAGTAGAAAGAAAAAAAGGAGGGAAATATTTGAAAATGGTGATAAATGCGATTTCATTGCAGTGTGAGGAAAGTATAAAGTTAGAAAATAATAGGCAATTGCTAGTTAATTCATTTGTACGTTTTAAGTTTAAGAAAATGGGATTATGATGTCATTTCTCATTGAAAATACCAATAATTCATTAAAAAATAGGTTTTCTCCCGTTTTTATTACAGTTAACAGCCATGTGTACCTCCAATTGATGAATGGAGGCAAAAGTGGCTTAAAAGCTCTGTTTTGGGACAAAAAATAATCTTAAAATATACAAAAAAAAATTAAAGCTACGAGTGGCGTTGTGCAGGTGCAGCCATTTCCTTTTACCCACCCCCATCGGTTCAGGCCCTTTCATCTCCCCCTCCCCCTTTGTTAGCCTGGCCAGAGCTACACGTTTTTAGGCAAGAAAAAAAAAACGCTTTAAACAAAATGGCGACTTTTCTGTCAGTTTAGATCCATAGCAACCAATTTATTTTTAGGTCGCCTAGGGGTGAGGAGCATCTCTACATAATTTTTAGATAAATCAGTGAAAGTAAACTTTGGGATTTCCTTGGCAACGAATGTTTTATTGTTAACTATGCCCACAATCCTAATATGTTTATATCCCATCATTGTTTTTCTTCAGATTGAGCTAATAAGTCATGGGAACAATATTCCAGTAGAAAATGTGTGAGCCAACACGGGCAACACCACTTTTGTGAGCTCTCACAACTAACAACTTCTTATTTTAACATTTTTTTCCACAAGCAGCTTTCCAATGATGCTTGAGGAATTAGGAGGCGATAAATCGTAATCCTTAGGAGTTTAATTTTGTAGCAGTTACTAAAAATGATTGTTTTTTTTTTTATTAAAGATGGCCGTCTCTTCCTAAGGTCAAAGGTCAACGAAACGTCCGTTGTGGTAGTAGAGCTAATAAAGTTGGTAGTATGGATGTGAAATTTTTTAAAGATTGCTTGAAATTTTTTTTTTATTTGGACATCCATAAATGTTTTGGTTTTGTTAGGGGATTTTGCAATATATTTGAGCCCTTAAGACATATTGGCCCCATTAATTTTTTTTTAGATGCATTTTACCACTGGGAAGTAATCATTTATTGGGTACTGGATGTGTGAAAATTTTCAAGTATGTGACCGGGGTGACATTTTTGCTTTAACGTGTAATACAATGGAAAAATAACCAATCAGGATGAACATAAAAACAAATATAAAAATCTGCACAAACTCTTTAGGAAACTGCAGAAGTTAGCATCAGTGTTGGCTAAATGCTAACATTAGCTGTTAGCTAAAATGACAAGCTAGCAAAACAACAGGAAGTCAAACTTATTAGCGTTTTTATTTAGAACTTATGTGATCATGCGTTAATATGAAAAGTTCTCATTTGGTATAGTTAAAGATTACTGATATGAATTAAGCACATGTGAACTGATGGAAATGTGTTAATACTCCAGCTATGTGATCAGCACGCTGGAGCTGATGGTGGCAGAGGACTACATGATTGTGTACCTGAATGGAGCCACACCTCACAGAAGGATGCCCGGCCTTGGCTGGCTGAAGAAGTGCTATCAGATGATTGACAGAAGGCCTGTATTATTTACACATGCTTGGCACTCATTTTGGATGAATAATGGGGCTGCATTTGTCTCATCTAAGATGGAAGTAAAGATGAACTAATATCATTTTGTGTGTTGTGTTCAGGCTCAGGAAGAACTTGAAATCCTTTATCATTCTGCATCCATCATGGTTTATCAGGACTGTTTTAGCCATTACAAAGCCATTCATCAGGTATGAAAAATCTATGACAATTCAGCAGCACAGCTCTTGTTTAGTTTTGTTTGTTCACACTCATATACACTTGTTTAAAAACAGCAGAAAAAATATTTAACGTTGATAACCTATAAACAGAAAAACAAATTAAAGCACAAAGAAAATCCTTTTAGGAACATTTTCAGGGAATCTATAGTCTAAATCTTAACTTATCACCTTTAACTAGCATAACTAGTTTTTATATATATATATATATTTTTGCATAATTAAAAAAAAACATGTTTAATACATAGCAATTAATGAACACCTTTAAAAGGTTTCTTACTGTTGGTGTCTTGAACAAGGACCAAAAGCTGCGTTTCCATTTACTATGAAATTGCGCAAATTGGATTTGCAATAATAAAGCAGTCGAACAGAAACATGACAATACTGACAAAACTTACATTTATCGGGAAAAAAGTTTTTGCGCTTGAGGAGGTGGTTTTTGAGGCATATTGAAATGGACATATTTCACAAAACTGCAATGGAAACACTTTTTTCGCATTAAATAAGTAACGATTTCCCAAAATATCTTCATCTGTAGCCGCTCCCACGTAGCTTGCTGAATAAGACGCCGACGTCTCCTTTGATAGATGATGATGAGCGTTAGTGTCGTGGCAGAAATGTGAATGCATCTGCAATAAATCAAACTATTGTTCACATATGTGTTATTACATTAGTTAATTTGCATAATTATGATTTAAAGGCAATAGTTTCATTGCAAAATTTTGTTTTGAAATTTCTGGAATTTTTCATATATAGATATTTATATATAACAAGGATGGGAGTCGAACCACCAACCAACCCAGTGGCAGTGTCTTCCCAGCTAATTTCCTAACTGGTGACTATTTAAGTTAGTCTAGTATAACTACATCAGCGAGAATCAGAACCTTTAAAACTAAAATGGTCTGAAATACAGAGCGGAAAGTCATCAAAAATGTTTTTACAGATCATTTTTAGAGCAACGTTGTACCTGAATTCCATCCCAAGTTTACATTACAAACCAGGTTTTAGCAAATAGCAACCAAAAAACAAGTTAAAATTTACTTCGAATTAAAATCTAAAGGAATGAGCAGTAAAAACAGAAGTATTGAATGAAAAGGATGTAAAAATCACATTCTGCGTATTCTTCGTTTACCACACACTCACAATAAAATCCTCCCCTCTTTCCTTTGTCGTAGTGCCAAGTTCAGCAGTAAGATTAAATATGTGAACAGTTTGGATGAACTGCAGCAGCTCATCCCCATGGATTGTGTCCAGATCCCTGAATGCATCATTAAGTAAGTCCCTCCAAGTCCCTGAACTCACCACCGCCGGGCAGCACGGCTTCCAGGCCTGCCGTAATGACTTTATCCTCATCTTTCTATTTGAACTCTCACCTTTCTAGAGTCGACAAGGAGCTGAAGGAAGCGGCGGAGAACTCCAAGTAAGCACTGACTCCCTCGACTCTCATTACCTCCTCGGTGGAGGCGGGAGCACCTGAGTGTTGGTTTATTACAGGATTCTCATTTCAGCTGAGAGAGAAGAAAAAAAAGTCACAAAATCTGCTAAATGCTTTACTTTCATCTCATTTATCAATACAGTAAAATAAACGAGCCCATCCGCAACGCACGGCGATCCATTACACCGATAATAAACATGTGAAAAAAAATCTTTAGACTTCAAACACTAATCACCGGCTGGCTAATTGTGCTCTGAATTATAAGTTGCATGAAACCGTAAATCCCCCCTAACGACCTCGCCATTTGTCTCCTTCCGCTCCAGGATGAACAGTTTTCTGCAGGGGAGCGAGCCGGCAGCAGCCAGCCGGACAGAGTGAGTTGTCGAAGACGTTGGAGACAAACGGGCGCTCGTCCACCGCCGCATAAAACACACCCAATCCTAAAAGTTTCTGCTTTGCTCCAACAGCAGACAAGATGAAGCTGGAGCCAGCCGTTCATAAAAGAAAAAAAACAAAAACAAAACACCCCCGGATGGATGGGACACCTCCACACTTGAACGTCTCGACTGTAACGAATGGTCAAACCGAAAGTTTGGGGTTGAATGTGAACACATCTCACTCCTGCTGAGGATTATATAGTCAGGCGAGATGCCTGCCAGCATCCGCAGAGCAGCATCATTGTTCACTTTAGGGTAGAAAATGCAATTACTCACCAAACAGTGCACCGCACAAATCCATTTGTTCATGAGAAAGTGCATGAGAAACAGTCATTTCACCCCTTTACTGTTTGGTTTTATAGAACCGTATGTGTCAGCAGTTTATATACAAAGTGTTGACTTAAATCATCTTCCCCTTAAACTGCGACATAAATCTACAAAGAGGTTATTTACATTTATATCAAGAGTTAAATGCTAGTGCAGTGTGACAGCATTTATGTATTTATTTTTTTGGCCTTGACATGAGGGCGTGTGAGATTTTTGTTTTTTATTCTCTGACAAAACTCTGTTTCCGTAGGATCACCAGGAAGAAACATCAGATAATGATGGGATCTTAAAGCACAACATCCGTCTGTGTGTAACCGTGCATGTGCGTGTGTGTGTCCCTTCATCACATCACTGGTGGTCCTCTTAGCCAAGTGTCTTATATGGATGGAGAAGCAAAAATAGAGATAAGGATTATTGTCTAATTGTTCAATAAAATGAGCTAAAGCTGATGTGGAGTTTTATTTTTATTTCAACACAAAAAAACACATTCTTAAATTCACCAACAAATGAGGATGTCTATGAGAGAAAAAAAACTACAAGAAAAGGATTAAATTTTGCAAACACGAACACAAATATGTGAAAGAAATACAGAAAAGAATAGAAATGAAAAAGTCCAGTTAAAGAGATTTTAAAAGAGTATTCTAAACGGGGACAGGATTTTTTTTGTTTGTTTGTTTTGATTAAATTTTGCTGATAAAAAATAACTTAACTTCCTGATTGAAGCCGGTTAAAAAAACACCTGGGATCAATTTAGTTGCTACCATTGACTGTAATTGAAAACTGGACAGAGTGAGTGTGATGTCATGTATAGAAAATTGCTTACTTCTGGCTACAACTAAGTAAATGTATTTTTTGTGATATGGAGGCCACCATGTTGGAGCAGAAACTGTTTCAAGTTGGTTTGAATCATCGTTTCAACACATCTCTCCAATCAGGAGTGAGCTTGTTGAAACGAGAAATCAGTCAAACCTTCTGATTGGTCGGTTTACAACTTAAATAATTTGCAGTAAAGAAAAAAAAATAATGAAAAAATTATTAGGATCAGCAAGAACATAAAAAAAAATAATGACAGTAATTGTTGTTTATTTCTCAATATGAATCTATGGGATTTAGGCTTCTTG
>NC_050523.1:8270007-8296191 GCF_002922805.2 Oryzias melastigma
TCTTTAAAAAGTTTTTTTCTACTATACTTTTTGTCAATAAATTTTACAAAACAAAGAAAAAAAACGTCCCCTTCAGCCTTTAACTGCTCTGCAGCAGATCTGTAGACAGACATGGTTGTAAATGCGGCTCTTTATAAATAACTCCTCACGTCTCATTTAGCTCAGTCAGTGAAGGATAAATAAGTCTGTCCCTCAGGGCAGGAGGAGATAAACAGGACAGAGGAGGGAGGAGAAGAGGAGAACCTCGAAGAAAAAAGGATTTTCTGCTTCATCTGAACGTGTAGCTTTCGTCGTCGTACTCCAGCTCGTCGTCATTGTCCTCCCCCAGCTGGCCGTACCGGAACTTCCTGTACACCGTGCCGTCCTTCCCCATGTAAACGATGTCCTCATCGTCTTCGTCGTCATCGTCGTCGTCGTCTTTGCTCCCTGCGCGTCCGATGTCGACCAGCTGGTCCTGGAAGCGGCCTCCGGAGGAGCTGGCCGGCCCGCTGTAGGACGCCGTGGAGGCGGAGCTGTAACCGGCCCCGAACCTCCCAGAGCCCAGCTTCTCGTACCCGCGCGGGGGCAGGTCGGACTGTTTGCCCTTTGACCTGGAGTGTCTGACCAGCAGGGCGACGCCCACAAGCGCCAGCACCAGCAGGATGCAGGCGATGATGAAGATGGTGAGGTTTCCTCGAGCCTCCTCTTCCTCAGAGTTCCTGAAGGGCAGGTTGGTGCTGAGGACGCACTCTCCTGCAGACGAAAAGAGCGAGTCCGCACACAGACGCAGCATTTACAGGCCTGTCTGAAGGGAAGATAATGAGGCGCTTTCGTGCCGGCAACATTCAAAGAGCACTCTGCCAATTTAAGCTCAGTTTTCTCAGAACGAGACGTCTGATCAACAACTGAAGGAGGTCGTGCCGCTCCTTCAGAAAGGAAAAAAAGTCTGAAATACAGAGCGGTGAAGTAGATCTTTTGAGTTCTCCTCCTTCATGATAGTTTCAAGGTTTTCTTTGCTTTGAATGGGCAAAAAACGGACTGACTAATCAATGTGAAGGATAAGAGCTGACCTGCAGCGGATGGAGAGTAGTGGAATGATGGGTAAGGTGTGGAGATAATGCTGAAAACTCGCTGAACTGTACGATCTCTTCAAATAAAAAAAAACCCAAACGCTTCATTAAAACATAGAAGCAATTCCACATCAGAGACCAGGAACTTATTCAACCTCGGATTTTATCATAAATATTTATTTATCTCCTTGAGGTTGCTAAATTGCTGCTGAATAACATAACAGACATAATTTCTGCTAAAACTATAAACATCCTTTTACAGGTTTTGCATTACAAACTATTTAACTGTCATTTTAATTCAATTGATTAAAAGCAAATCTAGATTAAAAAATGTACTTTATGAAACTTATAATGAAAAAATAATGTTGCATATTTAAATTTAAAAGTCATTTTATATGGATAATATCTTTCAACACTTAAATCCTACAATAGTTTTGTAGAATTGTTTTTTCTTTTAATAAAACTGACAAATCTATTGTGGGAAATACAATAAAAAACAGTATCTAATCTGTTTTAGACCAATAGATAACTTGTAATTTGTTTTTGCCCAAGGTAACGTTCTCATAGTGTTTTCGTTTGTGTGTTTTTTCCTCACATAAGCTGCTAAAAGGTTTATATTAAAATGCACCAGCAGCATTAGTGAGATAAATGTGCAATTTTTCTAAGCAGATAAGATAAACATTTGAAGAAAATTAGTCTGACAGAAAAATAATTTAGATTTTTTTAGATAAAGCTCCATCCTTTGTACATAAAATGTAGTATTGAACAAATTTAAGAGTCCTGCAAAAAACACACATTTGCTGGTCTAAAGATTTCTCTTAAAAGAAAAGACCCACCGCTGATTATTTTCCCTTTTCAATGTTTGTGTTACTGAGCTACAATAATTTACTTGCATGTTTTCTACTGATGAGTGTTTGACCAAAGTAACTAGAACATGTTCAGAGTTTGGTATTTTCTAAGATCTACCCAGCTAATGCAGACAAACGCCTTGTTATTTAGAGAATTCTCGCCATAAATTTATCCTTTAAAGATGCATTGCAATTAAAATTGTCTTTTGTGTTTCTAACATGTTTAAAATGACATTTTCCTATTGAAAACCCCAAAAAATGAAATATTAAAATTGCGTTTGAGTATTTCTTAATCAAAATCAGGAGCAGATGAAAACTGGATGCTTGAAAATGCTCAGACTAATGATGCAGCTACTGAAAAGGGCGAGCCAAAGTCTCCCCTACGCATACCCTGGCCTCCTCACGCTTAGTGTGCGAGACATGAGTTCAACATTCGTGTGAATTCTGGCTTAAAACTGTACGACTGGACTGATCCAATTTGTATTTCTAATGAGCTACTGTCGCTGTGCACAAAATATGTCTAAAGAAAAACGACAAAGGTTGTTAGATTTTGGCTAAAAATGGCATAATCATAATTAAAAGGTCACTGGGAAAGATTTTAGAAATTTATAATATGCCCTGTTATGAAACACATTACTAACATTTAAATGTTGCATATCGGTACAAGGTTACTTTAATCTCTTTCAGAATCCACTAAAGTTAACACTAGAATCCCTGGAACTTTCAGCTGCTGCCCCCCTCCCCTTCTCAAAGTAGTGTTGTGGTGATCACCTTAAACCATCAACAATAACTTCCTGATTTCGCAATGCAGATTGTAAGGTTTAAATTTGCAGGTGAAAGAAGTATTTTTAACACAGACAAATACAATAAATGACAAACTGGTGACATGGGGAAGGAGGGGGGGTGATGCATTTTTGATGCTTTTAAACCATGAACATTGTGTTTACTTTTAAATTTTATTTTTACCTCAAAACTGTTCAATGCAGGGGAAAGAAATATTTTTAACACAGACAAATACAATTAATGACAAACTGGTGACATGAGGGGGGGGGGTTGATCCATTTTTGATGCCTTTAAACCATCAACAATGACTTCCTGATTTCGCAATGCAGAATGTCATGTTTAAATTTAAGTTTGACATGCATTCCAGATTCCGCCACTAGACGGTCAAGTGGTTATGGCTGCGGACTCGCATTCAGAAGGTCATGGGTTCGAATCCCGCTCAGGAATAGTCCACATTAAATATTTGTTTTTACTTTTAAATTTTATTTTTACCTCAAAACTGTTCACTGCAGGTGAAAGAAATATTTTTAACACAGACAAATGCCTTTAAACCATCAACAATGACTTCCTTATTTTTGGGCTTAGGACTTCTAGTGTTAATAATGTAAACAGAGTTACGGTAGTCAAAATGAAGTAAACCCTGGAGCTAAATAAAAGGGGTAAATTTGTCCATAAGTAGAATATTTCTCTTAGAAAACTGTATGTACTGTAGATAACATGAATGTTATGGTGAGATAGTCATAGTTTGTCACTTTATTCTTAATCTAATTCTGAGTTATAAAACCTTCAAGCTTCAGACTAAAGAAAACTCATCTGCAACGTGACATTTGATGTGAATATTTAAGAGATTAAAATAGGTTAAATTGTGTCTTTATTTGTATTGTGTGTGATGCTGATTGTCCACAAAGTTTATCCCTGAATTTGGTATTAAATTATAAATCTATTACAAAGAATCAGGTATTTTTCTTCAAAACTAGAGGAAGATTTTTTTAATGCCATTGAGATTTGTTTTCATCGGTTTTTATTGCCTTTAAGGCTTTTCACTTTTTGCAATATCAATTTAATAACTTTGAATGCCTCGCAGAAACCCTGAAATTATGAGCTGCGTTTTCACGTTGCTGACTTTTAATAGATAAAATGATCAAACTTGCTGCTGTAATTAGAGACGAATAATTAACAGAAGACGAATCAAAGGATTTGTTTGAGTGGGAAATAAATTTAAAGTGATCATTTCTGCAAACTCATTTCTGAAATCCGGCTGACCTCGGGTTTCGGTGCAGTTGCAGCAGTCCTGCTGTGCAGTTGCATCTCCCCCTCCGTCCTCCTCATGCTGGCAGCAGGGCAGACAACGCCCCCCTGCTTCTAAGATGGCCTGATCGGGGCACGCCGTGCAGTTGAAGGGCCCGGCCGCCCGGCACTCCAAACAGGAGCTGTCGCAGTCCTCACAAGTGTAGTGTGAACCCTGTCAACACAGCAGAGTGATTTTTTATTCAACACACAAACAAAACTTTTTGTTTGCGTCTCCTCCTGCCTCCGCATCCATCAGGTGCGTCTCAAAAGGAGCATCTGAACTTGTTTAGAAAATGAGAAGCAGAAATGATTTCCACTCCCCGGTTTGACTGCTTCTGCTGCAATAATTGCGTCTGAAATGATGTGACTCCTCAGGCCAAAACATTAGAGGATTTGAGAAAATTATTTTTAATAAAAAACGCCATGTACTTTTTTAATTAAAACTGTCAAAAGCGTTGTTACCTCACTAACGGGGTGCTGGCCCGGATCGCACATGGACTTGCAGCGACCGTCTGACAGCTGGTATCCAGGGAAACAGGACTCACAGGATTCAAATTTTCCTGCAGCCAAAGAATTGAAGTTTACTTTGGGGGAAATTGTTTCACCTGTAAAGCAAGCATTTGTCTAAAGCAGGGGTCTGCAACCTGCGCCTCCGGAGCCACATGTGGCTCTTTGGTTAAAGGAAAACAAAACTTCTTTAAAAAGTATTAAAAATTGTAGTTAAAAAAAAAACAGTTGGACATTACGTATTCATAAACAGTTGGACATTACGTATCAGAAGCTTTTTAACAGATTTTTGAGTGCAGAAGTTTCCATTTTTTAAAAGATTCAAGGATTTTAAGTGTAAATTGTCATTGTATTAGCTCTGATTTAGTTCATTAGATTTGTACATTTTTCTGAAAATATAATGATTTGCTGCATCAAGATGATCCCATGTGACACAGGATGTCTTATTTTGAAAGGTAGTTGTTAAATCTTTGACAAAAATGATAAATTTCAAGTTTGGGAAAAAAAAAACATTTTATTTTGCCCAAAAAATTGGTTGTTTATAATTATTGTAATAGAAACATTTATATAAAAACAAATCATTTTCTTATTTTCCTAAAAAGTGAATACGATAATTTTTAAGACCCCCTAAGAACCCCAATTATCGTTGTCTGAACTAACATCTGCCTCAAAACTGTACGGCTGGAAAGCTTCGACATTGCTACGCTAATGTTAGCTTAGGATTGTGAGGGTCTGTTAGCTAGCAGCGAAAGAGTGTAAACAAAGGAATGCTGGGATATCAATATAAGGTTACTTCTCCGCCCACAGTCCCACCCACAACCCAGAAATGAATTTCTAATACATTTCTGCTGCGAGGCAGAAAATATGTCTTAAAAACAACAAAGGCTTTTTGATTTTAGATAAAAAGTGCATAATAATTAAAAGACCACTTGGAATGATTTTGCAAAATATAGTTGGAGCTGAACTTTAAACAGGTTTCTGAAGCTGTTCAACTTTCTTGTTGTTTAAGTGAACAGACACCAGACTTAGTTGTGCTCTGTAAGTGGGTGTGGCTTCAGGTGCACAAGCTCTCTGCACTTAATGAATGTTAACAGACAGTTGCACCTGAGCATGTTCTGCAGCTGCTGTGACAGGGCTCGCAGGTCCGGTGTGACGAGTCGCGGTGGTACCCCGGAGGACAGGAGGGGAGGCACCGGCCTTCGTTCCTCAAGTAGACGAGACCCAAAGAGCAGCTCAGACAGTCCTCTTCCCCACCGTCTGTGCATTCGCCGCAACTCGGGTCGCACTTTTCACAAGTCCTCGAGTCAGAGTTTCCATAGTGACTGCAGGGCAGGTGGCGAAAGTTATGATAGATTATATTCAATTAGATCAAAGGAGATAAGAGCCATGTTCACCCTGGAGGATATTCTCTTTCCATGCGTCCTGAGCTCCTCTTTCATGACACAAACTGACACACAACAGCTGATGCAGCCATAGAAAACAAACTCCCTTTCATTATTCCTGAGAAACATTCACAGTTGACACTCAGGTTTCAGAGTACTTAAGCAACCTCAGTATCCTGTTTGCTTTCTCCCGAGTATTTAACTGCACATCAATTTAACGGCACATTAATTTAACTCTCTCCATTGCTGCACCAGGCCACACGAAGGGCTATTTAAATCTCAAGCTTAATTAGCCTGAATTTGCAAACCTGTCCAGCTGTAGATTAGCGTCTACAATGACAGTATGTGGCTGAGCTGATCTTTCATTAATCATGATTCTGTGCAACTGCGCTAAATGTGATGGATGAGCACCAGGAGTGGAAGCTGAGCAGGTTAACGTACCCGGGCTGGCAGGTCTCCACGCACTCTTTGGCCTCTCGGAACAGGTGGGCTTTGCAGGTGAGGCACTGGAGGCTATTCTTTCCAACGCAGGTCTGACAGGAAGCGTGGCAGGGTTCACACTTCTGCCCGGACTCCTCCTTGAAGTAGCCCGCTGGGCACTCATCCACACAGGAGCCATCTGTACCAAACAACACCCATGATCCCACAGCTTAAACACCTGGCAGAGGCCGGGTGATCCGTCACTTTAAAACAATAAAAGAACTCACTGAGCAGGAAATGTCTCTGGCTGCAGCTCAGGCAGTGGTCTTTGCCTGGACCCCAACACCTGTGGCAGTATTTGTGACAGGGGTGGCATTTCCCGTCGCTGTCAGAGTACTGGTGGGAGGAGCACTTCGAGGACGACGGCGTGCAGCGGCTGTGATCGTCCAGCTTCCAATCGTCTCTGCAGGTGGTGCAGGAGTTCACGTCGGGCCCGGAGCAGGTCAGACACGACTCATCGCAATCTGGAAACCAGACGTCAAAACAACTGAGTAAATATTCTGCACAACCATTGGAAATGGTAATTAGGGGTGAAAATGATTAAAGTAAATAGTAGGCAATAAAATTGAAAATATTTGTGAAATAAGAGCTCAAATAAAGAATTAAAAAAACATCAGTAACTTGATAAAAGTAGAAACCAAGCCACCCTCTTCTGCCTTGGAAGGTTCAAGGTCCAGACCGAAGGGGACCCAAGTTTGAGTGCTAAAATGATGCTAGCATCATAGCTAATAAAGGCCAACGTATCAAGCAAACAATACCGAGTGAAACGTTTACTGCAAATCCCACCATCAGGATGGAGTTCGTGGATTCAATGTTTAGTTCACTAAACCACTCTTGCCTAACTTTCAAGTCCACTGGAAAGGAGATTAGATACGCCTTCAAGCCATGCTAAAGCTAACACGATAACAAATGACCGTTACAGAATCAAAGATGGGCGGGGCTTTCATACTTGAGCTGTAGAGCATGATGATGTAGAACTGAAATGAGGTGGGACTTACACCACTTGACCAATCACAAAATTCAACTGTAGTACCTCATTTCAACCTGTAGGGGTCCTCACAAAGACAGGTTTAGACTGTCAGGAATTTAAGTCCCAATTATGGGGGTCGACAGCCAAAAAAACTTGATTTAGTGTCTGGTTAATCTTAAAAGTTGCAAATCAAAATAAGTAGTGAGAAAATTTAAAATAATGCCGGTACATTGAAAGCATTTAATTGTTGTGTATGAGAAGTGGACAGAGTGAGTGCAAGATCACCTATAGAAAGTGGTTTACTTTTGGCTCCAACAAATGAAGTCAATTCAGTTGCCATCTTTTACCACAATACAAAGGTCGCCATTTTGGATCCAGATGTCAATAAACAGTGATTGGTCTGAGTTTGAGTCAACGTTTCTGGTTGGTGCAAGTCCACACCCCAAACACTTGAAGGCAATAATGGTTATTCTGACCAATATAGTGACAGTTTTTCAATAGAAGTCTATGGGGTTTTGGCTTCTTGGAAGTTAAAATAAATAACAGCAAAAAATATTCATAATGCATGTATGTGCATTCCATTTCCTTCCATTTTACTGTGAATTTTTTTGTCTCACTTTAATTCACGAGTTTGTTTATAACATAATAAATAGCACAATTCCAATGTAAAAGTCCCTTTCAACCCTTTTTTTTAAATTACATTTGTCATTTTCATGTAATTTTGCCAACTTAAATTTGATTATTTTAAGTGAAGACCGAACCTTTCTATGTGGAATCCGTAAAAGCCCTTGCCTCCGTTTTGTAGCACAGCGGTGCCCCTTTTCTTCAACATCTCCTTCTACAAGCAGCCACTCTCAGTATCAGTAGAAGCGAGCTTTGCCTACAACACTTTCCTGTGAGAAGCGCACCATCCTTTTCTCTTTTTTTTTTAAAAAACAAAACCAGAGCGCTGCATCTTTCTCTGGGGAAGTGCCGTCGGCGCTGCTGTGGAGTTCTCGGCGTCTGACAGCTGCCTGTTAACGGCCTCAAAAGTGCAGCTATTTCAGTCTGAGCTCCAGTCAAAAAACACACTCAGGCAAAGTAGAAATGATAATTGAGGAAGTGCGAGAAGGCTGCTCCACAGGACAGAAACCACTGCATTGACTTCAGGAGTGATGGATGGGGCTTTGTCATATTTTGAGTTATGATTCAATTTAATTAGACGAGGGAATTTTCTAGCAAAGTTTTAAGGCCCCCTTGGTAGAAACCTCTAAATAAAAAGCAAAAGTAGAGTTGATTGAATTCCTGTTTCAGTGAAAAGTCGTACCTTGACACTCTGCTGTTACTGCATCTCTGTATGTATTAGGGGGACAGGAAGGCAGACAGGCCCCATTGTGCAGCGTGGCCTCAGGGTCCGCACAGGCATCGCAATCGCTGCCGCTCGGCCCGTCACAGAGCGCGCAGTCAGAATGGCAGCGCGAACACTCCCCTCGCTCGTTGTCCTCGTAAAACCTCTCGGGACAGCTCTGCACACACAGGCCCTCGTGGAGGAAGTGATACTCCTCGCAGTCTGCACAAAGAAACGGCTTCAGAACTCAGATTCATTACAACTCGGTGACCTACATTCTCTGAGAGAACAGCAAAAGGGAAAGTATCACATCACACTGGAATAACTCGGACACGGTCATCAGTCACGGTGATTTAGTCCAAATAGTCTACGACTGCAAACAAGTTTGAAGAAGCAGAAAAAGAGGAGGGGGGTGGCGTAGAAAATGTAGCTGAGTTTGATAAAAAAGACAAATATAAATGAGTTGTAATTCTTGAAGTGTTCCAATCATTGAGGTTTGTCCGCTTATTTCAGGCACAACCGTCAAGGTTCTGTGACTGTAACCGAGGGGAAGATCTTTGACTTCCATGTTGAATTATGTCTGAGAGTAAAAGGGGTGTCCAATTTTGCCAACCAAACGACCAGCATTCTTTAAAACCTTATGAAATATATCAGAAAAATTGTATAGCAACAAGACATTTTTTGCTTCTTCAAATATAAAACTATTGTGTTTAAATACATTTTCCCCCAAATTCCTGTGATTTTTGTGTAGTAAGAGCAGAAATAAAACTAAGAATAAGTCTGTTTGGGAAAAAAAATAAACTTTCGTCAACATTAAATTTGGGTTCACATGAAATGTTACATATTATTGTATGAAATCATGTGAACAAGAAATAAATGTTTTTCTTGTTTAAAAGTACAAGCCACAGACAAAAGCTTTTTATTTCACAAAAAAAATGATTGTTTTACACACATCTTCCGTCATGAGAAAGATGCTGCAAGAACATGAGTAAAACACAAAAACACGCTTTTCATTGAAGTGGATCTTCAAGGATGTATTCAATTACTTTAAAATCTAATTTTAAAATCTGCTGGTAAATTTGATTTAAATCATTCATCCAGTTTGTCGTGTGCAGGGACACGGGGGGGCAGTTTTTGGACTGTGAAAGGAAGCTGCAGTTCCCAAAGGGCTGGAACTAACACACACGAGGAGAACAGATGTACTTTGAACCAGGGCCTTCTTGCTGTAGAGCAAGAGTGCTAACCACTACACCACTGCACACCCCAATCCTAATGCCAAAACACAATTAAAATAATATTTAGATGTGAAAAGTGATGCATTTCCTTTAAAACACTAATATATGAATGCACAGCTCCTGCAGAACAATGTTTACATAGTCTGAAAATCTGATTTTCTCAATAACTCTTTTCTTTTGGCAAAAACACGTCAAACCACATTCTTCATGTGTCTGTTTCAGTGAAGATTAGGTGTTGGACTGTGCGTCACCTGCAGAAAACATTTGTCACAGTGGAAGAAAAACAACATTCAAGCATGCTCTTGCCTTAACAGTGATGACATTTGTGCTGCTAGCGATAGATAATGAGCACAACCGTTCTAAATAAGACGTTCACATTTATGGGTCCAGTTTTAGTACCTGTGCACTCTCCGAGGGCGGTGCAGTCCCGACACGCTGCGGGACAGTGATGGCACTGCCGGTCCCGGGCCGTGTGTCCTTCAGGACACTCCTCCACACACTGATGCTTGTGCAGGAGGAGAGGCTCCTCACAGGATAGACAGTGGGTGGCGTTCCTCTCGCAGGACGCACAGCCGGGTGCACAGCTGCGGCACAGCTGGCCTACAGGATACCCCCTGTCGAGTTACAAACAGACCAGAAGATCCAAACAAATAGAAGATGCTGAATAAATGCAACAGGCTGCGTAACTAAAATTCTCCTAGAAATCCAAACCGCGGACACGTCCAGGACATAAAAACGTAGCAACGCTGCACTAATAAGAAATAATGTTGCTTTCTTCTGTGTATCGACGTGTCAAGGAGTGTTTTATGCTCGAGAACAAGATCAAATGAGCTGACATGAATGCCGCGGGGGTAAACAACAAAATCGACACATTGCTCATTTGTTAGAGGAGAGCTAATCATTTATTCAGCTTATTGCGCCAGAGCTTAATTAATGTTAACAATGCAGTTTGGTGCAACAGCAAAATAGAATGCATATTTTACAGAGCAGTCATGTGGTCAGAAGTGTAAACAGAGCTGCAGGAGAGGACATGTCACTGCTTTTATTCTAAAGAATATAAGAATTTAGTGCTGAAATAAAAAAAGAGTGTATGCATGGGTTTTAGTACCAAAAAACATGACATCTGAAATTTTTTGCACAATGAGAGATACAATTGAGATGCAACCAACAAGTATTTAGGATGTTAATTTATTTATCTATTTTTAAACTCTTCAAACTGGTATTTTTAATTATGTTTGTGTCAGTTTTAGCTTAAATTCTTAAAAAATAATTTTTCCAAGACTTTGTTTCTGGAGTAGATTATCTGAAATTATCCAAGTTGTTGGTGGTAGGCTTGAAGTGGAGCAGCCCCGCCCCCCTTCCCATCACCGACCTGTTTACATGCTCTCCTGTTAGCTTACAGTCCCTCACAACCCCGACATCACCAGTGCAGCAAAAACGGATATTGGCGCAATCCAGCCGTACAGCTTTGAGCCAGATGTCAGCTCAGACGAGGAAGACGGAGACCCTATTTTATACGTGACAAATATGATCCTTTTCAAACAGCATTTTTGTCTGCTTCCGATTCACAAAAATGGAAATAAACACTCCTTAAGTTTAGGTTTCTTTTTATATCCTCAATCATTAGAAAAATCCCTCAAGAACATGTTAAAAACACCAAAAACTAAATTTTTATTAGAAAAGCCAATGTATTCTCAAGCAAAAATACAACCAATTGTTTCCAGTCGTTATTAAAACTTTTGGCGTTATTTTTTGTCTTTTTATAATGTAATTATAGACTGTTATTAATGAAGAAGAAATAGACTCTTTGGATTTGTGTGTGCGTAATTCTTGATTTGTAACTCATAACACCTTTTGTGTGTAACTGTGAGCACTTGCAATAGTGTATTCACGTACAAAAAAATACAAAATACTTGAAATGACAGCAGTTTAAAACTAAGTAAACCTACAAATCTTCAAAAAGTATGCACAACTCGCCTGATACACACACATACACAACTGCATTTACGCACAAATCACATGTGAGACTATTTTCATGTCTCAAAGGTTTGTGAAGGGAGCGATGAAAACACAAACTTTAGTGTTGAATGTTTTAAAAAAAATCACATATTTAGACATTTTTAAGTTAATTTTCGGGCTTATCTGTTTAAGAAAGTGGTGAAATGTGAAGTTTTCACCAGATATTATTCACTAGTTCAGAGTGGCTAATAAGAAAACTCTGATGACCCAGCATTCTAGCAGCATTTAAACGTATCACTTACACAGGAATCATGGAAACGTGAAGAGTCTCACATCAAATTTGTAAATGTGGTTTTCTGTCAGACAATTTATGCTTATTTCTTAAAGATTTGTGAGTGCAGTTAGTTTCAAGCAGCTGTCATTTTAAGTTGTGTGTGTACATTTTTTCATAATGTGATTTTTGTACATGTGAATACACAATTGGAGTTACATAAAGTTATAGACAAAATGTATGAGTTATGAATCAAGAATTACACACAAATCGATTTCATTTTCTCTATAGTTACTTTGTGTCATCGTCTTTTGTGCAGCTTTTTTGTTTAACTTCTTTTGTTTAACTTCTTGTTTAACTTCTTATGGTACTTTGTAGAACTCTCCTCAGTGAATTTGTAAGGATTGTATACCGTATTTCCTTTCTATACAGTGGCTCACCTTTTGTGGTCTTGCTGTTTAGTGAACTTTTTTTCAGTGAAATTTTACTTTTTTATTTATTTATATAAAAGCACACTTCCTCACTTCCTCAGTGTTGCGTCTCCTTGTACAGATGCAGCTCGTTTTCATTCACTAACACTGGACTCATTTAACTACAAAGGTTTGAACTTTGAGTTAAAGCAAGAGAAAGGTGAGAAAATGTTGTTAATGGTGTTTTACAGCCTTCAAACATCTGCAATCCTACTTTACAGATCTCCCCAATCACAGTTATTTATGGAACATAATCCCTGCAATAAAAAAAGAAACCACTTTATTTCTTAAAGCAAGGTTTATAGAATTTTTAATATCCCACTGAAAAAAGAAGCATTAGGAATGACTGCTGACCTGACGCACTCCTGAACACACTTTCCATCCTGCAGGAACAGCAGAGTTCTGCGGGAGTTCAGGCAGCGGCTGCACAGCTCAGCGTTCACGCACTGCAAGCATCCCGGAGGGCATTCCTCACACACTCCGCTCAGCCGACTGGCAAAGAAGCCCGTCGGACACTTGGACACGCATGTCTGCTGCAAGGTCAAAAATCTCCCTGCAGGGGGAACAACAAAAGCATCAACTGGGGCACGAAAAAGGGATAAAAATCCGTTAACTTGCAAAAATATGGTAAACTGCTGCTGCAGGTATGAAAGCAAACGTGTTTGGCAGACCGTTGGCACACTTTGTGCACTGGTTCTTCTCGTGTCCAGAGCAGGACTCGCAGGATGGATGACAGTCCTCACACGCTCCATCGTCTGCAGAGAAAAACACCTTAATAACCAGAGAGGCACACTCACATGAAGAGTGAGTCATCTGCAATGTTCACACTCAAAAAATGTGCTTATAAACTTGACACTCCTGACGTGTGTGGGACGAGCCACCGCCAAAAGTTTTTTTGCCTCATGGCTACACGAAAGCATTGACGTTTCTCTCTGTATCTCCTACAGGCTAAAGTCATGGAGGACACAGATGAGATTAACTTATTTTTGAAGAGTTCTACAAAAGCTTTGATAATCATTTCTCCATCTGGGTTCATGAGATCATTCAGAGACTCTCCCAGTACGGTGAGGTTCACCCTGTACTGCATGAGCTTTCAGCGGTACTTCCATCTCTGTGGCCCAGTTTGACTATTTGCTGTCCTGCATTACTTTGAGAAGGGAAAAAACAAAAAATAAAATTAGAGGAACTTTTTGATTTTGTCTATATACAATTAAGAAAAATATCAAAGTTTTGGAGGAAAAAGATTAGATTCGTCATGTTGGTGTTAGACTCCACCCACTGATTACATCAACGTATCATGGGCCAAAGCTGAGTTCCTGATTGGTTGGCAAGACAAAATGTACTTGCCGAAGTTCAGCCATTTGAACTGTGTAAACCACAACACCCAGAAGAGGCTGCTGCTAGACAGCAGCGCCACGCCCAAAACACACTGCATATTCAGACTGAGGAATCTCAGAGCGAACTGAAGTTCAGTCCAATTGGAAACAAACACCGACAACAAACCTAAAAGATGGGTCTAAGAGCGGTTCCGGATACTGGTTTAGGATTCGTTTGTGTGTATTCAGGCTGAAATGTTGTTTGCTTTATCAGGGAAATGAACTTGGTTCACTATAAGTGGACCAAATGTGTCCATTCTGAACCATACACCAGAACTCTCCATTTGGAAGGCGAAGTGTAGGTAGGGAGAAGCCATAGGGGAAGAATTCTGATTCTGCCTTTGTTTTTGCTCTATAACACTGGACTTCTTTTTCTTCAAAAGTTTGAACTTTGAGAGTTTAAACAAGAGAGAAAAGTGTGAAAATGTTCATGTCTGAGAAAAGTCCATAAAATGTGTAGTGAGAAGTTTACAGCCTTAAAATATCTGTAACTCTGTTGGACTTTACGGTAGATAATTATCAAGGTAAATTGGAGGGAAGACTATAAAACAAAGTGATTGCATAGGATGTTTGTAGCTAAGATGTAAAAAAAATTCAGCACCAACATTCTACTTCTAACAGATTGGACTCCTAAACAGACAAAGCTAGCGTAACGTAAAGCTTCTTAAGGTTTTCTTATCGCTAAGATTTAAAGTTTAAGAATAGCTTTACTTCTCCGTGTTCTTTTCCGCCCTTCGAGTTGACCTTAGGACTTCTTTTAGAGTTCACTTCCTATAATTAAGATGTCTTGGCTCACGGTAATTACCACGTTGTTTTAAACTCTGCTCGTAAAGGGAACAAAATGTCCTGCATACACAGGCAATTACTTCAAAGTCTGTATCTGTCCGACATTCATTTCGCCCCCGGTGCTCAAGTTGGTTGAGGATTCAGGAACGGTGGCACGCAGGCCAATTACCCTCCCTCCACCCCAAACCCCGGCTTCATTAAAGACGCACAGACGGGGGATTAGTGGAATATCTGCATTAGTCTCACCGCTGAGAAAGGTCTTGATGGGACAAGCTTCATCGTCGGGGACACACAGGCTGCTTTCCAGCATTTTTCCCTCCTCGCAGGACAGACAGTCGTCTTCTTCCGGGCCGCTGCAGGTATCGCAGTCCGCGTGGCACTCCTCGCATTCGCTGGAGTCTTCATCGCCATAGAAACCATCGGGACACACCGAGACACACTTTCCATCTAGGAAACAAGTTTAGAAAAAGTTTAATACGTCCAGGTTATCTGAAGAACTTTGTCAAACTGGATGTAATAAAATGTATAATTTTACATATTTTTATATCCGTTACTTCAAAAGAACCCAGCCTCAGACATAACTTAAAAAATCCGAAATATCAATTTTAAATCAAGAAGTGACTTTAACAGACTCCAACTAATCGGATCTCCAAATATAGAACATCAAGCAGCTTCAGCTCAATTTGGACATTTGCAGGAGGAGTTTTAACCAAACTCAAACATATAAAGGGGTTAATTTAAAATAACATAGTAAGATCAAATGGCTTCAAATCTTTGACACGTACTAATAGTGGTGGGGGCAAAACATTTTTCTAAATGCATCATTATGATCCATAGACAATTCTGATCATTTTATGAATTTTAAATAACCGATAATTTTATATGATTTAAAGTAAAAGTAACAAACTAAATGTGAAGTGTTTTTCCTTGACATTTTTGGCCCAGACTTTACTTAAAGCGACCGTTTGGAAGCATTTTGGCTTTCATAGCGTTTAAGGTCAATTGGACAAAAGTCTTGTGGTGTGTAAGTTATGTCACACCAAAATAAATATGAAGGGAACACAACAAAGTGAAATCACAACATGCGGCTAGCTAGACACTATTCTGTTTAGCATGAGTTAAAGAGCGTTTCATTACAGCTGGTCAGTTATAAAATGTAATATCTTATTTAGGGTTGTTGAGTTCAGGGAAAAATTTCCCTTTTGATGTTGTGAAAGATTTTTGATTATCAAATGAAACATTTTTCATGTCAGAATTTTTATGTTCTCAATAGAAGTTAAACAAATTTACTGATCTCGTCTTTAAAAATGCACTGGTGGAGAAAAGAAAGTCATATTGGTCTAGTGTCTTCTAGTAAAGAGAAACATTTCTGAAATAATGTAGATCTCGGATACATTGGTAATTGTTGCATAATCAAATCGTCTCGTGAATCGTAATTGAATCCAATTGTGAGGTGCCTCAAGATTCCCTCCTCTATGTACTAAAGCAGATAATGAGTATTTTTAGGAATAAATGCTTAATTTGCTTTGGTAGTTTTTTTTTTTTTAATGATCGTGTATTTTGTTTTATCAAATAATTGTGTTTTACATGGTTTTCTTTTTAATGACAAAAACATTGTAACGTTTACTTTTTAAGTTAGAATTGGAGTTTTGAGAATTCCAAAAAATAGAAAAATAATTATTTTATTAAAAAAAAAAAGGGTCATAAAAAAGTTAAACTTTTACCCAAAAGTAATAAAAATTAAAAGACGCTTAGATCTCATTGCAAAGCATAAAACTTTATTCAAGTGTTCAGTTAGATTTTAACGACTTATTGTTTCGTTACACTTTTAAGGTGAATTTTTAAGTTAAAAATGTAGACATTTAAATACATTTCTTGTGGTGAAACCCAGACTGAGAGGTTCACCATCATCCCACTGAGAGAACAATAAAAACTTTTGACACTAAATAGTTTAGGAGAAAAACAAACAAATAAATAAAATTCCCCACGAAGCAGAAATTCGCCACACAGAGTTTTGTAGTCTCACCTGATAAGAAGAGGTCGGTTTCGCACCAGTAACACTCATGTTCATCACAGCTCACACAGTTGTCATCACACGGAACGCAGCTCATCTCCTCCTCCACGCTGTACGTCTTCGCTGGACAGTTTCTGTAGCAGCCATCCTGAAAACTGATAAGAAAAGGAGCAGTCGACACCTGCAGTCAAACAGACACAAACCCACTCTGCTCTCATGGCAAAAAGAAGACTTTTCATTCAGCTTTAAGAGAGAAACGCAAGTCAGAGCGAGCGCAGAGGTGAGATCACACATGGCAACAGTGTGGCACACGGCCTTACTTGTAAAAGCCGTCAATGCAGGAAAGGCAGTGCCTGGGGTTATCTGTTGAAAGCACACAAAGACCTCAGCTCTCCTTTAAACTAAGTGGAAAAAGCTCTGGTCTGCAGCGCTCCGACAGCCCAGCTCAGTCTCCTGTAGGCAACACTAACATGACCTTCAACTTACACAAGACGCACTTCTTGCAGCCTTCTTCACAAGCCATGCAGTCGTCGTAGTCTGGGTCCTCCACCTCTCCTGAAAACAGACGATGCGGAAAACATGGAAGGTAAAAACGTGAAGGAGACGAGGACAGACAGAGATGCGACAACAATAAGATGCTAAATATACCTTCTCCACACTCGAGCTTCACGCAGCGGCCGTCAGAGAGGTAGAAGGATGGGTTGCACTTCAGACAGCGGTTCAGGCTGCTGCACAGCTGACAGTCCTGGGAGCACGGCTCGCAGGTCTTCTCGGTGTGGAAGAAGGCCTCGGGACAGGTTTCCACACACAGACCCTCATGTAGATAACGCTCCATTCCAAATTTATCTGGGAAACAAGGTACAAATCACAAGGCAAAACAGACTGCACAGTCTTCCCTTGAAAGTCAAGATGGTTTCACGATGAGCACAGCATAATGTCTCAAATTTCTCATGAGCTCACTTAAGATTGGACACTTCTGGTGACATCATGAAAGCGGTATCAGTATAAGATACTAGACTATCAAAGAGAAACCTTAAACTGTGACTTCTGTGGAAATCAAAAGCCGCTGGTCTGAAAAGATAATTCCAGAAGAAGGTGACTTCTTCTGAGATCTAAAGGATCTGGAAAACAAGGGACCTTGAAAGACAACAAACCCTCAAACTCCGTCAATGAGTAAGGAAATAATATTTACATTTATAGAGGAAATGAGGAAAACGTGAAGACAATATTCAGGGGCATAAACAAACAATACTGTTTTTAAATCTTTGAATGGTCTCGCCCGCCTCATCTCTATCTCTCCCCTGTGCCTCATGTCAGCTGATCAGCTTCTCCTGGAGGTATTGAGGTCTAAGAGGAAGTGTAGAGGGGACCAAAGCACCAAAGCTCTGGCACGCTCTGCCTTTTAACTGACGCATCCTATTTCCATTTTAAAAACTAAACTTAAAACCCATTTTTACAGCCAAGCTTTTAACTTTCCATGAGACTCCGCTCTGTTTTTCCTCAGTTTTTGCCGTTTTGGTTTTAGTTGTTTTATCTATTAATGTTCTTGGTGTTTTATTGTAAAGCGCCTTGTAGGAGTTTGTGTTAAAATGCTTTATAAATAAAGTTAATTTGATACAGACTCTTCAACAATATCAGAAATTAAAGAGCAGCTGAGAGACCATCAGCAAAAGATTTATTAACAGAGAGAGCAGAGTGACAGACACGGAGTCCGAGCATCACCGTGTGTTAATGGTATCTTCTCCAGCAGGACAAACAACTCACAGCGACGTGACAAGCTCCAAAACAGCACATGAATTTTCCAAATACCAGAAGGAAATGCCCCTGCTTTTGTGAAAGACATACTTCCTAAAGGGCTGAAACTACCTCCTGACTTGGATATTAAAATTGAAAGAGCACACCGCTCTCTCCAACCCAGAGCCACAACGTCCCCCCCCACATCAATCACTTAGAGAATTCTCGACACAACAGTGAAAAACGTCATTCTGCAGCAAGCAGGGAGCCAAAGAAAAGTGATGATTCAAGACAAAGTTATACTTTTTGACCAACAGTATTCCCCGTAGCTACAAAAGAAGCGAGCAAAAGTTCATGCAGTCGTCAAATAACAGGGACATGCGGGCATCTGGCAGCTGGATGACAAGCATACATCTCCAGGAAGAGTGGGCATGGCAGTGCCTCACCTGTTTTAGGGGGTACTCTAGATAGACTTTCTGAATTCTTTCTTACCTGTGTCACAGCTGGTGCAGTTGGAGGGGCCTGCGTCGACACATGCGGCACAGGTGTGGTCACACAGGTGACACCGTCCACCTGACGGATACTTGCCTTTGGCACACGCCTCCAAACATCGACCCTCATCCAGAACACTGCAGCCAAACAGGGAACAATGTATATATATATAAAATCACCTTAATCAGAAAAATAAACATCCAGTAATGATGTTTTTGCAGATCAGCTGAACTCGTTTACATCCCAGCATTCACCATATGGCTCATTCACACATGGAAGGAGACAAAGGAGTGGGGATAATACATCAGTTAAAAGGGGATTTGTTTTATTTATAATTAGGGAATTTATAAATTAATTAAAGAAAGAAAAAAAAGTGTTGATACTAAATCCTGCTTAAACACGTCTTTAGATGATGTTTGATTTTGTAGTCTGGAGTTGACTGATTAGATATGTAAAATAAATGAAATTATAAAAAACAAACAGCTTTGGATTGTCACAGCTTGACAGTTAAATTCTTTAATCATCTAACTAATATGTATAGCTTTTCCATAAACAATTGCAATATTTGTATTTCTTAGTTTAAATGAGGCACTGAAGTTTCACTAATGCAAAAAACAGAGTTGTTAAAGTTGGTAAAATTGGATATTTTTTCCCCTGAATGTGTATTTCAGTGTGTAACGTACCGTGAGGGAGCACAGCTGATGCAGTCCTGACTCCGCCGCCCCGTGCACTTCAGACAGGTCGAGTCACATGGGTGGCAAAGCCCCTCACTGTCCGGATACTCGCCTGCTCAGCAAATAGACATGATTTGACTTCAAAGCCAAATAAAATCTTAATTTTGTTTTCATGAGAACATAGTACAGTAGCTTGAAAATAATAAGACAGAAGATTTTTTAACATTTTATCAAAACTAAACATGACCTTTCGGTATTTCTTGTCAAAGGTTTGGAACAACTCCCTGAAAATGGGAGACGGGCCATAAGTCTGAAAATGTTAAAATCTAGGCTGAAAACTTTTTTATTTAGCTGTGCGCTTTAAAATGGGAACTATTGCATGTGTATGTTTTTAATGATTTAAAATGTCTGAATTTTAATCTTGTTGGTTTTTATGATTTTACTTGTGTCTTAGCAATAGATTTTTTTATTTCCTTTTGTAATTTTATATATTTTGTACAGCACTTTGAATTGCCTTGGGTATGAATTGTACTTTATAAATAAACTTGCTTGCTTAAAATAATAAGGGAAAAGAAAAATATTTTTAAAACGTACAATTATATTCAAATTAATTTTCCAGTGATTTCTATTGTTTAGTTTAGTATTTTTAGAATATTATTCTTGCTATTTTTCAGCTTAGACAACTTTTTCCACAAAAAAGGATTATTTTATGTGTGGTGAAGTGCTTTTTTACGCCAACATGACAACATGTTGCTGACCAACCTCGAGTGCAGCGGCAAAGGAAAGTGACATAAATCGTTACGATAGGTTAAATAAAGCATCAGTTCAGAGAGGAAGTTCACCTCTTCCAACCAACCAGCCATTGAAGCTCCTTATTGGCCAAACACACCTGATCCAGGTAATCAGCAGCAGATAAGGCAGAGTTTCTGGAACACCAGGAGGAGGCCGGCCCTCGAGGACTGGTTTAAGCTTTATAATCACCACACTCTAGTTTGGTCTCCACAAAGACATTATTGAAAAGATTTTATGATTTAATGACACTTTGTAAATCACATGTAAGCTACATTGCATATTTCTCAAAATGTCTCAATTATTGCATCAGAATGTTAAGTGTGTTTTTGTAAATACTGTATACTTTGATAACTTGATTATTCTGGAAGCCAAATGAGGTTTTACAAAATCAGAACCTTTTAGATTTTCTGCAGATGGTTGGAGCTGGAAGAAAACTTATCTACTCATAGAAACTCTGCAACTCTCTAAAACAGTTTATGTGTAAAACAATACATTTTACACAATTTTTTTGGGGGGGGGAAGAAAGTAAAAACATTTCAAGATTATTTTAATCAGAGGTGGAAACCTCTGATTAAAATAATCACCTGATTACTTCCAGGCCAGCGAGTTTCCTAAATATGCTGGTTTTGTAGAGCTGCTCACAACTGTTAGTAATTATATTATATGGAAAATGAATTAGCAGGAACTGACCCTTACAATCAAACTTCTGGTTTTTATGGGGCCAGAAAGTATTTAAGTAACTAAGAAGAGCATGTTTATTTTACACTTTAATTTTCCATATTTTATTATTTTAATTATATTTTTGTTTTGCTTTCATATATAAAAAAGGTGAAATATGGTTTTGTATTTACGCTCTCCTTAAAATCGACAGTTCTTTCATTAAAAAAATGGGGAAAATAAATGTGCACGAGTTGCATTTTTTATCCAGAGGCAATTAGCCAAGATGAAATGGAGAAGAGGGATGGTTGACTGACCGTCTGCGCATGCAGTGTTAATAACGCACACCCCGTCCTGCAGGCTGTGGCCCCTGGAACAGCTGCTGCAGTTTCCTCGGCTCGGCCCCGCACAGGTGAGACAGCTGGCGTCGCACCTGAGGAGATCGATGGCGAGACTGAGCAGCGGAAACGCGGCTGTTGACCGCATGAAAACAGAGAACGCAGCTACACCCGCTCCGCCAAGGCACACAACAGCAAACAAAGTAAGAAGCCAACCACCCAAATATGGCCTGCCATCAGCTGATAAACAAAACACCCACACCTGAACACACAGCAGTGGGCTCACCTCCTACATATCCTCTGGCCATCAGCGTTCTCTGGGCTCGGCTCTGTGCTGTAGAAGCCAGGACTGCATGAGGACACGCAGCGCCACTCCTCTGTGAAAAAGCCTTCTGCACAAAGGCTGCACGCCTCAGAACCTGCACCTGACGCCACAGTGGATACAAGCACACTCCTCAGAGCTGAACACTTGTAAATATTTTCCCTGCTCTGACATTTACCTGCACAGGTAGCACAGGCCGTGTGACAGGGCTTGCACGTGCCCTCCTGTGTGTCGTGGTAGAACCCTGGTGCGCAGCTCGGCTGGCACCGGTTCCCCTGCAGGCTGCAGAGAGCGCAGAGAGCATGTGGCACTGTGACACACTCAGTCAATCATGTGACACCACAGAGATGAGTCACCGCCTTCAGACTGCAGGCTCGCTTCTCCCAGCACCACCAAAAACACTCAGTGAAGCCAAGCCAATCAAGGAGACACTTTAAATTCATCAGTTTGTTTTGTAGTCAACTGCAACGGCTCCGTAGTGATTTCTGAGCTGAGAAGGTAAGGATGGCACAGAGTCAGGAGTGCTTTTTCTAATTGTAAGGAAACTGCTGAGTGTGCATGCGCACGCAGCATCAGTATTCTCGGTGGCTGGAGGAGAAGGAGCGATGTTTACAGAGCAGTTCATTCCGGCATCATCAGAGGATCCGTCTCACCTTGTGTCTTGTTTGCATTCAGTGCAGATGCTGTAGGACGTGCACTTCAAGCAGTTTTCACTGCACTTTCTGCACACATTTGTATCTGTGGGGAAATCAAACAATGCACACTGAACACACATCAGAGCGGCAAATCAATCCGACTGGCACACCTCTTAGCTGACACCACAACAGCAGAGAGCTCTGTTCAAACTCTGCAGGCACAACAGGCCCCACAGGGTTCACTCCAGGTTCTGCGTAATGCGCTGGCGCATTTACGCCAATAGTCAAACGCTAAAAGCGCTACCGTGGTCGAGGTAGTAGTTATCCCCACAGGACGCGGAGCAGGTGCTGGTCTCCTCCGTCAGGTGATAACCAGGCTGACAGGAAGTGCACTGGTCGCTGCGACTTCCCGTGCAGCTCTGGCAGAAAGAGAAGCACCTTTTACAGCGCCTGCGGTCGCCCCAGAACCCAGCAGGACACTCGGAAACGCACAACCTGAAAGAGAACACAGAAAATGACAGGAGTGATAACTTTATAATCTGAATTGAGGTTTCACATGAGAAGAGGCTGGAATAATTGGCTTATTTAGGCCTAAAATGTACTTTTTCATTTGGTTTTCTCTGTAAATGTTGCTGTGTTTTACTATTAGTGCTTTTTAATTTAAAACTAAAGGGTTTTAGATTGAAACCTCAGAGTACACTTCTTTAGTTATGAGTTTTTGTTTAACATTTTCTTTTGACTATAGAGAATATCCAGAAAAAACGTGTTTTCCCCCAATCAAGTATTTTGTATTTAAAATGTTTATAATAAATTAAGAAAAAAAAAATAATTGGTAAGCATATTGATTTTCTCAATAATCCACAGTATGCATGTGTGCTGTGTAATTCCACTAACCTTGTGTTGTTCTTGAACTTGAGAAAAAAGTGCAGGCATGTGACACACTGCTGCGGGCCTGGCCCATCACATCCATCCTCGCTGCATTCTGGGTCGCAGGGTCCTGCAGGGGCAAAGTCACAGCACCCTCATGGCAAAATGATAACCCTATTGCTACATTATTTACACATGCGTTTGTGGGAGAGTGCGACCTACCGTTGTATTCTTCCGTGACATCACTAGCTGCTGGGATCTCAGCTGCTCGGGTGCGCAGACGATGCGCAGAAGAGTACGGCAGCTCAGCGGTGCCAAACATCACCAGAGACCATTTCTCCAGAACGCCTAAAACAAGAAAAATGTTTGTCTTTTCATTCCTGCATGCAGTTTTATCCGTTATTTCACTGCCGACGGTTAGAATAGAGAAAAAGAAGATGGTCAAACCTGGTTTGGTCTCGCCTCGCTCATAAGAAAGAGTATCTTGAATTTTCAAAGTCCATTTCCCTGCTGCCTGCTCCCCCCAGCAGTGAACCGTCATGAATTCCCAATCCTGAAATCCCTCAGTGGAGTTATCAAGCGGCCTGAACCAGAAACATCACACGAGTATCAGCACAAAAGCAACTACACAGTTTTATTTGCTCTTAAAGCCGTGTCACACAGTCACAAGACACATTTCGTCAAAGTAGAAATTTGAGTCTTTCGTGATAATTCATAAATGCCTCTTGTATTCATCAATCCTCAATGTGCAAAGATGTCCGTCGAGGGTTTCAAAATTTTTTGATCGGTTGAGATTTACGTTGTTTATATGAAATTTTTGTGTAAAACTTACACAATTGAGTTATTTTCACAAGATATATATGCAAATTTGTGGCTTTTCATGACCATTCCATATACATTTAATGGATTTTCATGTATGTACCACCGATGTATAACTTCTATCATGTATATGGCGCACATATTACATCAAAATTACGTAATTGACGCACTAATCACCAATAACTTGCATACATACAGCACAATAATCACACACAAACATGCACGATTGTGTGACGGGTATATAAATCGGTTTAACTTCCACCCCCCAATACTGAGTGGGGGTATCCTGCTCCTCCTGTCTGGTTCTACCGGGTGGGAGTTGGGTCTTTTGCAGGGTTGTTTCATTGCTGCGCGGGAGGCGGGTCATGGATCTCCTCCGCTGCGGCTCCCACCAGGGGTTCCCCGTCTCAGCAGGGGGGCCCCCCTGGTGAGGTACCTCGGCTGGCGCCTAGTGAAGAAATTCATTGAACTGCGGGTTTACGTGTTCTTTTCGTGGTTCATTCATACTTTTTCCGAGGTTTTTAACTTTAACAAAAAACAACTTATCGATTTTACACTTATATTTACGTACGATCAATTTTCATCCCTGCAATAAGTGTAAAATGCACATAGTGGTTGTGTCACAGTCTTTAGGTGATGAATAACAGTTTATTTCTAAGAAGTTCTTCTAGGTTGAATATTTCAGAAAATACAAGAATTAGCCTTCAAACAAAATTACAATTGCTGGCAAGTATTTTTTTTCTTTCTTACTTAGACCACAAACAATCACCACACAAACTATAAACCTTTTGATTTTTCAAATGAATTATTTTTTAATTCTATCATTAAAATACCATAATTGAACATATGCGTAGAGATCTCACAATCTAAAAAGTTTCATATTTTTGTGAAATCTACTATTTAAACATTTCAGACAAAGATGCAAACATGCATGAAACAACAAAACATCTAAAAAGATTGATAAACAGCAAATAGGGAGATTGTATCATCTAGAAAATAAAAACAACTCATTACCCATATGAAGCATGGTGGTGGAAGTGTTGGTAGTGTACTATATAAAACTGACCAGCTTCTAGTTAGAGCTTCTGTGAAGTTATTAAAAATATTTGAAGAGTTAAGATCAAGTACAAGGAAGCGTTCGTGACTCATAACTGAAAAATAAAACTCAATACTGGAAATGCTTTTTCATTTTCAAAATGTACCTGCACTACTTGTTTCTTAAATGAAAGGAAAACCCAATTCTCTTTTTTTTATTTCTTGTTCAACCCCACTCATTCTGTAACTTAATTAAAATGATAAAGACATTGGGATTTGACATTTAATTTTCAAAAGTTCTTTGAATTTTGGTACAAGTGCAAAAACAGAAATTCTTTTTCACTTTCACAATGTACCTGCATTACTTGTGTCTTAAATGAAATTATAAAGCAATTCTCCGAGCAGCTTTTTCATTTTCTTCATCATCACCACTCTTTCTGTAATGTATTTAAAGTGATAAAGAAAATGGCATTTTATATTTAATTTTCAAAAGGTTTCCTTCTAAATTTGTACCAAAATTAGATTAATTTGAAAAATAAAATGGATCAAAAGAAACCCTTTTTCATTTTCACAATGCAACTGCATTACTTGTCTCTTGAATAAAATGAAAAAGCCATTCGGATAATGTATGTAATAAGAGCATCTAATAATTAAAGTGATGAAACCCAATGAAGACTGCTTTTTCATTTTCACATCCTGCTGTGCAAAAACTGTCTCATAATCAGTTTGAGTAAGCAGTTCCAACGGGCTCAAGATTATTTTATTTTTAAAAATTTGATATTTCTAATTAAATTGAATGAAAATGAAAAAGCATTTCCAGTATTGACTTTTATTTTGAATTTCGAGTTGCAAATCCTTCCATAAAACTAAGCTATTTTAAAGTGAGCTGTAATTTTTACTCAGTGTTTTGCTAATGTGTGACCCCAACTGTTTAAATAATGTGGAGGACTAAAAACAAAATGTCTGACAATTCCAACAACGTAAAGAGCAGCTGCATATACATTTGTGCAACTTCTAATAAAAATATTTCTTATCCTGTTAGAAGTAATATAAACCTTTGAAATATGTTTTG
>NC_050523.1:8296270-8314311 GCF_002922805.2 Oryzias melastigma
AAGACTTACTAAGAATAAATGATTGGTACCTTGTTATTCCACTGCACTTATTCCACTTTTATTTTTCTTCCCACTATGCTAGTGTTAGCTTGGGGTCGTGAGGGGCAGCAAGCTAGTGGAAGAGAGTGTAAACAAAGGAATGCTGGGATATTAAGATAGGGTTATTTTCACACCAACTGTCCCGCCCCCAATTAAGAGACAAATTTTCGATAAACTTCTACTGCACGGCAAAAAAATGTGTTAAAAAACAACGACAGCCTTTTTGATTTTTGGTAAAAAAACAAAAAACAAAATGCATATTCATAATTAAAAGACCACTGATTTTACAATGGATTTTAAAAATAAGGAAAGGTGATTTTCCTGGATTTTTTACTCTGAACATTACAAACCTCTCATATTTTTAAGTGGGACAGCTTGTAAAATTTAACTGCTATATATTTTTGCCCCTCTGTACATTCCTGGTTGTTGGATTGATCAACATTTGCGTGCATAAAATTGCTTAAGTTGTGAATTTGTTCATGTGAAGCATCTCAATAATCAAACGCACACTTTCCACTTCCATTTTGCTGCACGATGTATTTTTAGAGCACTAAAGTTAATCAAAAGTAAGTTGCTGCCTTTCAGAAAACTGCCAGGAATCAAGTTTGCCAGGAACTTCCCCAATTACTAGTTCTCTTAAAAACACAGGGAGCATCGATCCAGTTATTTCACAGTAGTGCTTGCCAACATTTTCTCAACTAACTGCCAAACTGAAGACCTAAGTTCTGAGGGTGGAGACTGCTTTAAGCCAGAGAGATGCTGACTGATTATCACACTTAAAGCCGCCTCACATCAGAGAAGTGGGTGTACTGCAGGAACTTGGGAGAAGTGTCGCCCCCGGTTACCTGTTAGCTAGCATCTGTGACACGGTGCCTGAAGGTGAGGTGAGTGTAATGGAAAGGTCTCCTCGGCGACTGTGACTGATGGTTACACGGACCACGACATGCTCCAAATAAACGACGTGCTGCGGGGCCTCGCCGGAGCAGCCTTTGGTCTCATACTCAGACGTCAGCACCGAGCCTGGATGAATTAGTCTGTGGTGGGAGAGGGAGACAGAGGGGAAAGAACAAAGAGGCACACAGCAAGAGACAGAGATAAGAGAGGAGAGCTACAAGAGCAGCACTGAAGAAAACAATCCCCATTAAAGTGTGAGTATCAGGGTGAGAGAATGAGACAGAAATAGATCAAGACGAGACAGAACCGAGGCAGCTTGGAAGCCAACATCTCATAACGCGGTGTGATACCTGCTCAGCTGGATGGCAGCATCCTCCACACACTCATGCTGCGGGGGGACTTGTTTCCAGGACTCGGCCTCCTTCACCATCCCCTCAGCATCCAGCAGACCAAAGCCGTACAGGTGGCTCACTGACAGGCAGCAGAGGAGGCTGAATTATCCTCTCAAGATTTAGTAGGTGTTTATTGCTGCTTCGCTCTCTTATCTCATTAACTTATAATCTGCTTACTGCTTTATGATTTCCCTAAAAACCTAAAAAAAATAACTCTGAGAAATTCTGATCATCTGTTTTTTTTTCTCCCTCAAACCTACAGGAAAGGTTGGAAATGACTAGAGTAGCTGTCAGACATTCAGCAGAGTACCTTTGTATCCAGCTCCATTTCTGTGCCAGTCTGGAGCTGTGAGGTGATCTGCCTTTGATGTTCGGACAATAATGTGCTGAACGTCCCTCCAGGTCAGCGAGGGACTAAAAAAACAGAATCAAAACAACATGTTCTGACCAGCACAGTTATATTTTCGGATTATAACTTAGCTTTATTGTATTTATTTCAGTTTTTGGGCGACATGCTCACTTGGCTTCCAGCATGAGAGCGAGGATCCCAGCAGCTACAGAGGAGGACAGCGAGGTTCCTGACAGAGTCCTCCTGCAGGTTTGCTGTGGTCCCAGAGTCACCTGTTACCGAGTCACAACCAATCAGTGTTTAGCATTCAGTGCTCATAAACCGCTGTAGATGTTCACTAAAGAATTATAGTAATTGATTTTTCCTATTTATTTAGACTTGGTGTTAACAAGAAACTGTGTTTTTTTTCATCCAAACAGCATCTGTTTTGAAGCTGCAAAAGATTTTCTTTTATTTTTTAGATTAAAAATATCAACACTTGGTCCTTTGTATTTTTCCATTAGCATTTATAGAGAATGAGTTTTTAGAATACAAATGAGTTTGCATATTAATTTTTAATGAATTTGTTTCTTTCACAAATTCCTCAAAACAATAATTTAATTAACTTTTGACATCATGATTAATAATTTATTATACATTTTTGTATTTAAGGAAAATACACTAAACTTAGCAGAAACTATGACTCAACTGTTTTCTCTGAACTACTGACGTCACTTCAGTTAACCACCATTTTTCTCTGATTTTTGTTGATGTTCCTGGTAAATTGAAGCATTGAGGTAATACATATTTTTAGGTTTGGTTCGATGTAAAAACGTCATGTTTTCACGTTAACTGTTGTCTTAAAAGATTGTCTCCATTTTCTGTGTTTCTCTGCCATGTAGCTTCTTCTTCTTCTTCTATGGTTTCGTGAAAAAATTCTTGTAGCTTTAAAGCTAGCAGTAGTTTAGATCCTAATACACATTCTGCAAAAACAGCTCAAGTTAAAACATGAGGAAATGTAGCTAAAAAGATGCATTATTAATTATTATTAAAGATGCATGAACAGAACTCCCTTGAAAAAAAATATCAATGGATCTCAATGGGATTTTTTTACTGTTTAAATAATGGTTAATAAAAAAATAAATAAAAAAATTAATAAAATTATGAGTTTTTTTTCCTAAAAACCTTCACAGTGGATGAAGCCCTCAGATCTTCAGTCAGGCTCATCCACAGGCAAGGCTGAAATATCGCTTCACCATAGGTATAAACTGACTCGATCTGACTCAAACTGACTGAACCGATCTAGACTTTGGTCCTTCAGGGCTAAACTTGAGCTGCCATTTAGAAAACCTTCTAGTTGGAGCTGAGCATCTGGATCAAATGTGTTCAGTTTGTACAAATCTGGAATCGCTTGATCCATCTAACCAGCAGAATTGGGGGCTTTAAAACAAACGTAATGGTAGCTGTTCAGGAACACAGGCAAGTGGCCACTGTGCTAAAACAATAAATGGTTTCTTCTCCTATTTATTCAGACAGGCATCTGCAAATGTAGCACAGCAGCAAACTGGCTTTAAAGTGGCTGCAGTACTTTACTGCAGCGAAGCCTGAATTTCAGATGAAGTGTTTTGTCAGGCTTTTCGTTGAATTCTGACCAATTTTCTAGGAAAGTGAGGCCGAAATATCTCTACCATGAGCTTCACACTTGCAAAACTACTTAGTGATCCACCTCTATCCGATCCAAACTACAGTACACTTAGAGATTTTCAAACATTTAGGTTCCTGATCTATATCTCTATGTATACCACCTTAACCCAATTTTTCTCAGTTTTGACATGAATTATTTTTAATTTTATTTCTGATGAGTCAAGCGTAGTCCGAGGTGACAGAATGGACAGACAGGATCATAAAAATGCAGCTCACAGTTTAGGTTGAGTGGTTAGATGCTGTAAAGGACATGTGCAGATGGAAGATAAAGGAGATGTTGCAAAGTAGGCTGGAGGCTAAAAGGTAGGAAGCAGAGAAAAAATAACAGGTTTGCATAAATGAAAAAAAGATACACTTTTAGGAACACCTATTAATAATATAAATATTATATTCATATTGATATGCTAAAAATGTAGATTTTCTAGTACTGTTACTATTGCCATCTACTTTATTTACCATACTGCGTACAACTTACTATTGACATGTTTGCATTAGATTTCAATAAAAATTTGTTGTTAGTAGGCTGCTAGAAATCAGAAGCTTGGGAAGGCATAGTGCACTGAGGTTCTACCTACTATTTTCTATACCTACATTCTTTATTATTTATTTTTCGTTTAGTTCTCTGTGCCTCTGTTTGGTGCAGTGTGATTCATGTGTTGTCCCTCTTTCCCACTCTCCTCTCCAGGGAATTTTAGATTCCTGGTGGCTCGTCTATGCTCCTGTTATTGGCAGTGGACCTTGCCTCTGGCTTGTCCCCTCCCCCAACTCCATCTGGATGAAGCCCATCTGATGCACTATTCAAACATGTAGTTTCATGTTTAGGGAAAGAGAAAAGTCATTTTGGAGTTAAATCGATAACTACTGCTGGTGTAAAGTTGTAGGAAAATATTGTTTGATGCCTAAAACAGCAGGACATGGTCTCTTCATGTAGTCTAAAGTGATTCTGGAGACAATAACTACGACTTTCATTGATGGGATTTCTGTGTTGGTAAAATATTGACAAACCAACTCAACATTGCATTTCTTCAAATGGCTTACAGAAAACTAAAAACAGATTTTTTTTCCCACAGGATGTTACATGTTATGATTATATGCCACCACTATGATGAAAAGAACTGCTCTACCAGGAGCAAAGTGTATAAAAGAAAGGTTTGGAGCATATTTGTTTGATTGACAGGTGTCTTAAGCCATCTTGCTCAACTGCTTAGGTTTATCTGGGACAGCCAACAACAACTCCTGCACCTTCTTTCTCAAAAAAAGTCTCTATTTACTGGCTTAGAGCAGCAATCGCAGTAGTTTAAATCTAGTTAAAGACTGGGACATTTCTGTACAAGTTCAACAACTGGCATCAATTTGATTTTATAATCATCATAAGATAGAGGTGGGCAAACTTTTTGACTTTTGGGCCACAAAGGGGTCTAAAATTTGGCTGGACTAGGAGCAGATGCTTTGAGTGTTTTGGTGATCCACCTTATTTGTGTTATTTTTTACCATATCGGAAAGAATAACAAAGTTTTGCTACTCACTGAATAATTCTGTTAAATTTCAGCCAGTATAAAATCACAATCTAATACTGCGGTGATGTATTGATGGATGTAGCAGTAGTCAAAACCAGATGCTTTAAAAAGGCTTCTATCACAACATTTTAATCATAAAAATTCCACTTAAATATATGCAACACGATCCGTTTGATTCTAAATAGATGCATCTATTTCAAGTTAAACGCATGTATATCTTTTATAGTTACATAAAATAAACAATTGTGCAGCTTTTGGTAATGTAAAAAATGCTAGTCAAGACAACTTGATAATTTTGCTGAATGAAATATGATGTTTGCAATGATGAACAACAGCTGCTCATTTTATAACGAAAATTACATTTCATTTTACAATCTTTAGCCATATTTTCCTTTTAGAATCTGTCAGTCTTTTCCAAATTGCTTTGCCCACAAGTGACTAATGGACTGCATTTGCTCTTTTAAAAGTTATTTAATGACTCTTCCAAAATCCAGACAAGTCTGCTCCCAATTAGTTTAAGCCTCCATGTCATCCCATCAACAACATGCTCAACACGGTTCTGTTAGTGTGCCCACTGCTTAGCCTGTGCCTTTTTATTCCACTCAAGATAAAAGAAGAGATCCAGAAAAGGCCGCTAGCGCTGAGATTAAAAGCTATTGAAAATTTAGGACATTCTGAAAAACAAGTAAATCAGTATCAAGCTGTAACAGCAGCTAAGAGGTAAATAAAAAGTAAAATGTTCTATTTAAAACCACAGACAAAAATCCCCAAATTTGTTAAATCACTGATGGGATTCTGAGCGGTAGAAATAAAGCCTGAAGTGGCTGGATGCATAAAAACAATAGGGACGGGACAAATGAGAGATAGCCGAGTCCACCCATTGGTTTGCTTGTCTTAAAATTAAATAAAATACACTACTACTTATGTACATGTTTGGGCCTTATACTTTTGGACCAATTATTTTTACTTTATCCAAACCAGAGTTAATAAACTAAAAATTGATTCCTTTTGAAAGCAGACAACTGGTCATTTGAGGAACTGGAAAACTCTGGGCTAAAATGTGGGAGCTGCAAAAAGTCCGACTCCAATCATATTTTTCATCTATTGTAAAAGCGTTCCCGGGGATATTTTAATTATGATTATGACGTTTTTAGCCAAAATTGAAAAAAAAATTTAAGACATTTTATGCACAGTAGCTCATTAGAAAAACATTTCTGGGTTGTGGGCGGGACTGTTGACACAAAGCAACCCGCCCCCTTCCCCCTCCCTGTCACTTAAAGAGCTGTTGCAAAAATAACGACGAGCAATACTGGATCAATCCAGTCATACAGTTTTGTGAATCTAGAGGAGATGCCCATTTCAGTATCTGCATTATTAGTCTCAGCATTTTCTAGCATCCGGTTTTCTGATCCAACACGATTTCAAATAAGAAATACTCCAAAACACAGTTTTAATCATAAATTCTTTTACATAGGTCTTCTACTATGAGAAAACTGCTGCAAGAACATGTTAAAAACACAAAAACTATTTATTGGAGTGGGTCTTTAAAATATAGGTACAGGATAATTTGGGGTGTTTGTCAACTTTATTTTTGGGTCCTATGTTTAAAAAACAACACCCTGAGAAATCATCAAATCAGACTGATGATGGAACAATTTAAATTGGCTCAACACAGTCAGAAACATTGTAACTTGTTATTGAAATAACATAAATGTTGACTTCACCAGCGACACGCTTGAATATCATAAACACCCGAAATGTTCTTGTTTTTGTGTATACTGACCGTCTCCTCACCACCATATGCTGCCGCCAGTGTGGAGGAACACTGCTCTAAATAATCTGGATGGTGTCCATGGCGACTTGTGCTGCTGATGGAAATGGTATAGATGCTGTTGCTATAGCCGTCACAAGAGCAATGGTCACCTGCTCGCCCTCCATTCCCTGAAGCGCCAACAAAAACAGACCCCATGCCATGCCGCCCCTGTAAGTCATTTAAAAAAAAAATCAATATAGAAAATTACCTTAATATTGTTTATGTCACAATAAGCAAAAAAAAAGACATAAAGGTAAAACGGTTGGAAAGACATAAACTGAGCTAAGATGCTTTTTATTTCTCACCGTCTGAACACTGTTCTGTAAAGCAAGACGAGTCAAATATCCCGGCCCTTCCACCGTGGCGCCATCATCTTCAGGCCCCCAGCTGGCTAAATAAATATCAATATACTGCGGCCTGAAGCTCAGAGACTGAGCTTCCACAATGTCTGTCACATCTCCAGCCAGCATGCGGACGCCTGCAGAGAACCGTGGCAGGAGAGAAAATGTTTGAATCCACAACAAAACTTCCAGAAGTAGTTCAGCGTGAAACTTTGATGCCATCACCTAAACTCACCTCCTATGCGTGCGCGGAAAGAAACTCCTACAGTGCACAGAGAGTTATTTGCAGCTGCGGCAATCATCCCTGCACACAGAGTCCCGTGGCTTGAGACAAAGGAGGAGAACATCAGAAAGTGAGGTTTGATGCATATGGATGAGGAGGAAACGGGCTATTTTTGCTACATCAAACCAGTGACAGGACAGAAATCAGAATGGGAGTTTGCATTTGCCCATTATGACTGAAAAAAAAATCCTGCATTAATCAAAGTCTGAATTTGGAATTGGAAGCTGCAGAGAAGGTAAGAGGAGGTTTAATTACTCACTAGTTTGCAGCTTTGTCGGGATAACTCGGAGTGGGATCTTGGTCTTGTCCATTTACATCATAGCTGGCAAGTGGATCCTAAATCAAGCGGATGGTAAGTAGCAGCACATAACAGCTGCCAGCAGCTATCTGTCTCTATTTCATCAGACAAATCACAAAGAGCATTATTCACCAGTCCACTCCACAGTTAAGTGGATCAGACGTTTAATGTCAATTCCAATACTCTTAGCCGGCCTTTGGCCCAAAAGCTCTGCCTGCAATATATGTTTCTGCTCGACGCTCCTTCACTAAGAGCTCTGCCAAATTGCTTATGATTCATGTCCCCCTTCCTGAGAAGAGCATCCCATCCCAGGGCACTTACATAATTTGGCTCCAGATCTGGATGTTCTCTCTCAATGCCATCATCTAGGACAGACACCACCACACCCTTCCCAGTGTACCCCATCCTCCAGGCCCCCTCAATGTTCATTCCAGGCTGGCAGCCTTTGGAGTCGTCTCTGCAGTGCTGCTGAGCAGATAGTGGGACATTCAAATGAGCTCTTAGGAGCAAAAGGAGGCATCTATTTTAAAAGTCTGTCTGTCAGTGAAAGGATAATGACTGACTCACAATGTACTGCAGGCTGTTCCACTCTGGGTCAGTGAAGTGCAGAGGCTCTGCAAAGCGTTCGGCCCCCGTGCCAGCACGATGGATGGGTCCGCCGCCTCTGGAGGTCCGCTTTGCTCTTCTGTGGACCACCTGCTGTTGGAGCCACTCCACCTAAAAACGGGATCCAGAGGGCACGGGTGAAAATGTAGAAGTTTGCTTTTAGTTAAGCTGGCAGCCAGCCTCGTGGGACAGCTGAGCCAGTCTGCCAAGTTAAGGTATGCCAGCAGCTAAAGTACAAACAGCTGATGAGCTTTGACAGAGCATGAGAGCAACGAGATCATCCGAAGTCAGCGGCCCGCTTTTAAAGTGTAATTTAGGGATTTTTTTAATCAATTTTAAGTAACGGTATCAAGATGGACAAAATAAATAATTCCATTAAGTTCTGTGAAAAACAAAGAGCACAAATAAACTGTAAACCTTCTTTTGGATGAGACCATATTGACACTAATTTTACTAGGATCTGTAAAAATCGAGAGTCTCCAGTACCCTCCATGTTCCACAGAGATTTAAGAGGTCCTCCACACTAACAGCCCTTAAAGTTTTCAACAAAAGTTGCTGATGAATGTGTTCTTGAGCTGTTTGAACTTACATTCTGCAGTTCCTTTTTTTTTCTTTGCCTTTGGGGTGAAAGTCTTTTTAAACTTTAAGCTCTATAATAGACTCAAATACTTTATCTTTTAGGGCAAAGCAAACACAGTAGCCACTACAAGCTACCAGTAAAGTGTGAGTCGGTGTATGCCAACTCTCTACTTTAAACAACTGTTCTACTTTCTCTAACAGCCTTTATTTGCTCTTTCACCGATTTATTCCAACCTTAATGGAAGTGTTTTAAACTGCGCTTAAATTTAAGTTTCCAGACTCTTATATTTTTCAGAGGTGAAAATATTGGAGAAAAATGGAGGCTGTGATGCAGAGAATGTAATGTTTTGTTTCAGCTGATAATTCTAGTAACTCAGCATCTCCTTAAGCTGATGCTGGGTCATTAATGGGTTTCTGCAGCTGCTGGGGAGAGACGTTCACTCCTCCGTAAAACTAGTTCATTTGAAAATGGAATAATTTCACTAATCTAATTTGCCATCATTGTAAAATAGTTATTTTTACTTAATAAAGTTAAAAGAAAAACTTTATATTGAATTTGGTGTATTCCAAAATGTGAATTTCATGCTGTGTGGCGTCTGATGATGAGCGTCAAATGTCACGCTGTGTCCAGACTGTGCGGGTCTTTGTAGCTGCATAGTTTCATCATAATTTAATAACAGAACTGGGCTACTGTCTGCAACCTGACTGCTGCTGTGATTGATATTTTCCCTGCATGAGGAACAATAAAGTGAATTCTACCCTCCATAGAAAGAGACCTGTACTACTTAAAAAGGCCCTGACTTTACAAAAAATGCCACAATCATTTTAAATGCCCTTTTCGTAAGTCTTTCAGAGTAAACTACATCTATATGTATGATCATACCTTTGGCACACTAAAGAATTTATTGATTAAATACGAGTTATTTTTGTGAAGTCTTTTCATACCCGGATGTAAGACGCCTTGATCTCTGAGGCACCGCCTTTCGCTCCTTCTGCGTGCCGCCCATTTCATACTGTAAAGTCATCCTAGAGCAGGTATTGCGCCAAGACCTGCAGCGTGTCGGAGTTTAACCCAAAAAAAAAATAATCCACATTTTTCAGAAGTGAATGCGCATATTGAGTGAATGAATCATAGTAAGGAATGCACATTATATTACACTTAAAAGCTCAAAAATTTAATTTTGCATGGTATAGACAATTTAAAACATAAAAAAACTCCCTTTAATTTTGTGAGCGAATGATCTGAAGTCAATTTTGACAGGAAGTTACATCAAGATACATGAAAAAAATTTGGTTTGCTTTCAAAATATAACAAATTTTATCGCGTTTGACAAATGCAATAATAATTTTGTATCTAAAAAGACTTTAGAGATGAAAATAAACACATAATCACAACACACACACACAAAAAAGAAAAACAGACAGACACACACACACACTTCTCTCTGTGTGTCTCAACAGATAAATTAAAGTGTAGGCCAAGTAACTACTTCATCCTAGCAGAAACATGCGGGAATATTTTTAGGTTATTAATCTACCCTTGATGGCAAAAACAAAAAAGCTCAAGCAGAAGCGCCTATCCGCCATCGCAGAAAAATGTACGCCTAGTATGAATTGCAGGAGAGAGCGAATGAGCGCCCACGTTACCACGCAACATTCAGTATGGACCTAGCGCAACATTGTACAAAAAAAAAACATGCATAACCCCTCTAAAAAATAGACTAGTTGAGTCACACATCAGCATGTTTTTTCACATTCAGCTCAAGAAACTTCCGTCTAGAATCTTCCCAGACACTGAGGTTTTGTGTCCGATGGCGCAAGATATCATTGGCCTAATACAGAAATTATACAAATTACCTTACTCAAAATAATTTAGAACTGTAAAATATTTATACATAAATATATATTAAAGCTTGTAATGGGAAAAAATGTAAACTTTTAGAGTCACCAGTTAAAATAAAGTATTTTTTCGAGTGATATGGAGGGATTTCTGGTTCTGGTCATTAGAATAGAATAGAATAGAATTATCTGCATCCAGGTGCTCCCTACTCCCTAACGACTAAAAGACTATAGTGTGGGACTATCCAGTGCCCAAGATTTATCAGCAATCTATTACCCATGGTGACTTTTAAAAAAAAAAAAAGCCAAATACGACAACACCAATTTCCCAAAGCAAAATAATTATAATCATTTACAAAGGCTATTTATAAAGACTGGGATCTGAAGATGAAACTTGGATTAAATTATAAAAAATAGATTTAAATATTTTTTTTCACATGAAAAATCGTTCGAAGGCAAATCATTGTAGTCCATGTTCGCCAATCTAGTGACTATCAATGCGCACTAGTTTTTGCAGAGACTTCTGGGAAATTTTAGTGCACTTAATTTTTTAATTGTAGATCTAGATAGCTCAACAAAATGGCTAATGAACTATATGGTGTATTAAGTAGTGAAGAAATCTAAATGCAACATTTTGCTTCTGATCCCTCCAACAGGAACAGCCTTTTGAATTTTTACTGCATTTTTTGCAAGTTTAACCTAATCTGCTCCTGTTAGCGAGCTGACCACAAGTGTGTTCATACAATATTAGAATTTTTATAACTACAGGAGGAAATTATCAAGCTTATCTACATTTTAATGCTGTCAAAAATCAGCATAAAAGTGACTGAAAATCCATGACTTAAACATTTTAAGAATGTGCATTTATTAGTATAAAATGTATAATTTTGAGCATAATATTCAACATGTTGACTTAAAAAAAAGTTTATCTCTAAAATATTTTTTCAGAAAGTAATAATGATCAACTTTTGCTCTTTTTTATGAGCTAAAGGGAGACCTTCACATGAAAAGTGAGTATTAATTAAGTGAAACCACTCTAGCTAGTCGCCGGTGGCAGTTTCAGCTCCTGCTGCTTGTCAGCACGCAGCCTCTTTCTCATCTTCAAAGCTTTTAATTATAAAGTTGTGGTCCATCATGTGCGACACATCCAAAAACACATTTTTACCTCTTTCTGTGGCAACATGATTGTATCCAATCTTCCCTTTGTTTTAATGTGACCCAGCATGGCCAACGTCCTATCCTGATGCTGGTGGAAGTCTTTCACAAGTAAATATTACAAAATTAAAACTGTTGTCATGACAAAAACAGGAGGAGGATATCAGAAACAAAAGTGAATGATTGAGCCTAAAATGTTCTAATCAAAAATTGACCAAAAAATAAAATAAAAAAAACATCAGAAAGAAAAGTTACAACTGCCAAATGGCAAAATTGGCATTGCATTTTTGTAAAGTTGGGGGGAAAAAGGAAAAACTATTAGATATATGACAAAAGTGTATAAAAAAAATTAGACTATCATTGCTTGTATCTTCTCACATAAGGCACAAAAACTTAACCAGGCACACATACAGCTTCTTTAAGGCATCTGCTTTCTTTTATAAACTGTTTTGCAATTAATTCATTTTCATTTTGATAATTCTCTGACTAATAAAGGCTGCAAAAATGATTCAACTTCAAATGAGAGCAGGAACTGTGAAAGATCTTTTGGTGTTTCAATCTTAAATACCAGGGCAGAAACAGTGAAAATGTCAAAACACAAACTCCTGAATGTTTGGCCTCAGGGACACACCCAGACATCCATCTTAAATTCCCTTTTACATGCAACTCTCAGTGATTAATGATGTTGACTTAAAGCTCTGACAAGACCACTGCACACCCCTGTCAGATTTGCCTCAACCCTGCTGGCTTTGCAGGTATCAAAAAAAAGGCAAAAAGTGTTAATAAAAAAAATATGTGGTAAACAGGTAGCTGGGCTAAACAAACAAAGAACGTCTAAAAATTAACCTCTATAGGTGAAATCCACAAAGTAGTCAGCTTTATTTTTTCTAAGTATTATAAGTATTTAAGTCTGTAAAACCCCTCACTGCACAATTAAACGCTCTCACACTTTCGTAGAAAAATAGGTCCTGTATTACACGTGATGAATGAAGGTCATTTTTTGCAAGCTGTACGCATTGTGTTCTGTACAGGAGACACAGCACAGAGTTTTATTGACAATTCTCACAACCAATCAGGATGCAAAACACAATGTGCAATGAACATTAGTGAAACTGCAAGGTCACCAAAGGTAAACTCTGTTATAGCAATGAACCACTGTGCCACCTCTTAAAAGAAACAAAAATATATACAATAAATGTAAAATAACTGAAGAGCTTATGTAACTGGAGAACACTGACAGTGCTTTAAATCCTCTTAAGATGCATATTCAGAAGCACTTCAAAGACGTTCACATGAAAAAATATTTGGAAAAACCCACTCCAATCATCTTTTGATCTATTGGAAAAACGTTCCCAATGGTCGTTTAATCATAATTATGTTGTTTTTAGCCAAAAAAAAAAAAAATGTAATTTTCTAAGACAGTTTCAGCAGAGCAGCAGTAGTTCATTAGAAATTTGCCTTTCAGTTGTGGCCAGTACAGAATAAGTCTTTCCCCATTAACCATCATCCCTTTGTTTAGACTCTCCCCCGCTAGCTTACAGCCCCTCAAAACCTGCACTTAACATTACCAGGGCAACAAAAACGGCGAGCAATATTGGAGCCATCCAGCCGTTCAGTTTTGAGCCAGATGCTAGCTCAAACGCGGAAAACTAAGACGTATGTTGCATCCCAGTCTTTTATATAGAAAAGATTTAGCTAAACAAAATGAAGAAATAAGATAAAAATATTAACAATATTAAATAAAGTTTAAAATTCGACAATTTATGTTATACAGATAATTAATTTACCATCAGCACGCTGGAAAAAACAATGTATTTCTTAAAGAACAAAGTGATACAAATTTCTCCTTTTCGTTCTCTCAAGTGGCTAACTACACGCCTTAGGATGTCCCTCTGTGTGGTTTAGTTGTTAATGTGTTCAGACCATGCTACAAATGTAGGGTCTAATTGGTTTATCAGAAGAGTAAGGGTCAGAATGTCGATCTTTGTTTACCAAAAGTTTAAAAATTCACACAAAAAAACATTAATTCACTTTATTCTACAACACATACATGGAGCTAGTAGTCTAGAAGCGGACGTATCGGAATGGAGTGGAGCAGGGAGCTAGTGGCTTGCCGCGGTAATGCCTACAAGACTTTTTAACGGCAATTTTTGTCTGCTCCTGATTCACAAACATTTCAATAAAGATATAGTCAGAAATGCAGTTTTAATCTAAATTTTCTGCATATTTTCCTCCATCATGAGAAAAATTGGATAAAAACACAGTTTTCATCAAAGTGGCTCTTACATATCTAAAAAACTTAATATATTTTGATTGCTGTAGCACATTTGATTCACTCTGTTACATGTTAATAAATAAAGAAAATGTGTGTGTCTTGCTTTATCCGACTACTTGTACTTGTGAGCACATTTTTGTGTGTCTCTGAAGTCAGGGAGTGGACGTGATGCTCATTAATAACCCAGCCGAGTCCTCTGTGTCTCTTCGTATCACATTACCATACCTTGTCCTCTTTGGCGATGTGGCCAGTCACTTCTTTGTTGCTCACAGTGGAACGACTTGCTGTTTCTGGGTGACGGAAACTGTAGTAACCTTTCAGATCTCCAATCTGGTGAAACGGACATTAAAACCACCAAATTAATATCATTTTTTTCCAGGGAAAGGTCCGGCTCATCAGGCCCTGTCACTGTTCTAAGCAGCTGTTAAATAATGAATCAGCTGTTGGTGTCCGTCATGCAGGCAGCTACCTTACACCTGTGATAGTTTTTCAGGTAAAGGGCAACTTGAGCCACAAGGCTTCAGCAACCTTGCTCTCAATGTGCTTATGTGTGTGTGTTTGCCTTCCTCATGCACACACGTGCATTTGTGTCCAAGTGATTTATGTTTAATAAGAAAAAAAGACATTAGCTGGCCTCTTTCTTGCACAGAAACGAATAAATTATGTTATTGATCTATTCCCTGGTGGCTCTGTTGTGAAATTTAGTCTTTGATTTCTTACCTCAGCACTATAAAGTAGTGTGTTTAGATTCAATTGGTTTTCCTTTGACATGCAGAAGATCTGAGACCTGAAGTTTCATTAAAGCACTTAGCCCCAAGGAATTGTGCTGAGCTTTATGGATATAGACTTTGCAACACAGTTTAGTTATTTACTTTATTAAATCCATATATTTGTTTAAATATTTTTCTCTTGTAACCTGTTTTTTATATCTTTTAAACATAGCCTACATTTTTAAATCTTGTTTGTTGTTACCTCAGAATTTTTGCATGAAAATATTCTCTAGTAGTTTAATCACTACATAAAGTATGTATCTTCCATAAGTTAAATTTAAAATGAAAACATCGTTTTATTTATTTCTATAACTTTTTTGCCAAGTAAATAATTGAAACCAATTTAATGGATGCAACAGAACATAAAGGGCAGTTTTTTTTTTCTTGATAGTTTTTTAAATGAATGACTAACAAAAATTAGCCCACTATGAACCTATATATATATTATTATTGACATATGTCAACATTTTGTTCAACGGAAAATGTCGTTTGGCACAAATGGTCACAGCTAAAGGCTAACGAAATAAGAAAGTAAAAAAGAAAGGTTAATTAAAAAAACTCGTCCAAATAATAGCAACAATCATTTTTTGAAAGCTACAAAAAACAGGATTTAATTAATAATGATCATGTACTTTTTTGGGTTATAGTGGAGGGTGACATTTCAGAAAAATTATGCATCACTGATGTTATTTGCATTCATTTGTATGCGACTAAGCACAAAAACTGATGGAGAGTAACGTTTTCTGCATTGCTCACATGTAATTTAAGTGCGTCCAAGACTATATTTTGTTGATGGTCACACATATTATTCTAAGTGTAACTCAAATTCTTTCTCCGGGTCCCTGCATCCAAAAAAAAGTTCAGCGATGGCTGCACACATTTAGAAAATGACATGTGAATGTTCACTTTTACTGGTGCATTATGGTACAAGCACCAAATTTGGCATGGATGTCCCTTAGGATCCCCTCTTTCAAAAAAGCACGAGAAAATCCAAATTGGCAGCCATTTTTAAGATGGCGGCTCAATTGTTAGAAAAATAGTTGATGGTCGTTTTCCCCAGTTTCAAAATATGGGCTGTTCATGCACAACATTCAATTTTTAAAGAATATTATTCATATAGGCGTATTATTATTATTATTATTATTACTGTATTTTTCTTGGCTAATGTGCTTTTCTGACAGAGGGGAACATAAAGTACATCTAGGACAAATTTGGTGTTTATACCCAAAAAAAAATGCCAATTTATTTAATAACCGGCAAATTTAAATCAAATAAAGGCCACAATTAATGGCTTTTTATGCATCTATTTAAGCATTTTAAGCCAAAAAAATATAGGTTTATCTTCAAACAAAAATGTGTTAGTCGATAGTTAGCTTAAACTTTGATAGCTAACTAACGGGGAAAGTTCTGGAAGGGTGCTGAAAAGATGCGATAACTCACATAAATTAAGCTGGACCTTAGAGAAAACTCATAATTTAAAAAAAAAAAACTCAATAAAAAGGGGAAAAAAAAGTAAAATAAAATAAACAAAATCTCACCTGTCCCATGTTGATGAATCCATATTTTGCTGCTATCCTGTCCACGCACTGACGGTTCCCATTCACTTTAACGGCCCAGTCATTTGTATAAATCGCTGCATGACTAAGCTGCAGGACAGCCGCCATCCACAGGGTCAAAGCAGGCACCATGGTGTCTGATAGGCTTCCTCTAATTAGACGGAGCCCAAAGTTTTCACAGGTTTCGTCCTATTGTACCGCTAATGCCTCTCATTCTCTGCAGTTGTGGAGTAAAATAAACTTCACGAACTCTTCGTGTCTCCCGACACCAGTATGCAGCACAAAGAGAAGAAGTTGTCAAGCCTTGACTCAGCTCCACCGACATTCGTCACCTATCACTTTACCTTCAACATGGGAGCCACGGATCAATTCATCTTCTCTGCATAACCACCTGCGCGCTGCGGCCCTCGGGGTGACGTCATGTTCTGACCCAGATTCCCGCGTGACATTCAGTCTTTATCTCTATTTTCTGAAACGTGACACAAGCTTACACACCTAAATTATTAAAAATGTTGCACTGACAATGGGAGTGTAAATGTTTTATGGCCAACACCCATACTGTGTTATCTCACCAAACGAAGCTACATATATTTTTTGAATAAATAAGTAATGAATTACATGTCTAAGTACATTAATCTCATTTAAGAATCATGTTTTTAAGATTTCTAAATTATTTTGAAAACACACAGTTCTCAATTTAAGTGTAACAGACTATTTTCATTTTTCCCTTGGGTGTTCTTTGGTGAGCATGACAGGTATATGATGTAATGTGACAAAGAGATTAGTGGGCAGAAAAAATTAACAGAGAGATAATCAAACATTTTCGGTCCTCTAACCCCTAGATGCGTGTCTTTGAGCTCCTTTATTTGACATTTGACACTCTAGTCAACACCAAAACCCCAGAAAGCCGGCGGAATTGGTGGCAGCGGTGGGATTTGAACCCACGGCGGCTACATAAACATCTGTCAGGGGCCTAATATAAGAATGTGTGGGTGTTTGTTAAAAATACATTAAATAACTACCTTCAAATTTACTACATCTCCAGTGTTTTTGCGTAAATAATATGTACTTTTTATATTGGCAATATCTGAATATTAATGTCTGTTTATAATTTAGAGTAACATTTCAATTAATTAATAATTGTGTTTTTTCCCCAATCAATTACATGACTAATTATCCTGAGTTTGATATATCTCTGCATAGATATACATATATTTATGTTGTTTACCTTGTTTTTGAGCCATTTTTGTTTTGAATGTTAGAAATAACAGCAAACTATTTCCAAAATAAAATAAGTCAAACTTTCTTAGACCTAAATGATATGTAAGCTGAAAGCTAATAGCTGCTATTTTACTTTATATTAGCAAAGTAACATCCCAAGATAAATACATGAGTGCATAAATAAAACTAGAATAGAGCAATAAATAAATAAATGGAACTCAATGTGAAAAGTCACATGACCTAAAAGGAGTGGGAGATAAATTTGCCAATAAGCCTATAATTCCCTGTTTTTCAATTATATGCATCCGTCCAATAGATTTAATGGCAGTTAGGCTCTTTTTTTCATTAGGAACGACATGCACGTATATACATTACACAGCAAAATCTAAAGTGTTAATCTGTGTTGATTTTTCCAGTGTTAAGTATTTTGA
>NC_050523.1:8314363-8332426 GCF_002922805.2 Oryzias melastigma
TAGAACCCAAACATCAGAGCTTCTTTGTTTTACAGTATAAGAATATAAAGTATAATGAGAAAGCAGTGATGATACTGTCAAAAGAATGCCATGATTTTGACTGTTTTATTAAAACACCTGCAAAATGGTGACTTTGAACACTGAACCTTCAGTGACTTTATCTTTTCTCATTATTTTCATCTCTGTCTATCTTCACTAACCCACATTTGTAATGTATGATTACTCAAAAAAAAAACTTCATTTTGGACACTTCTTCAATTTCAGTCTTATTAACTATTCATTTTAATGTATATGCAAAGCAGGACTGATCTGTCAGCTCAGATTGCAGAGAATATCTCACATTAGGAACATTTAGACACAAAGAATTTGATTTAATCCATAATTTCACAGCTCAGTTATACATTTTTGCCTTTCATCAATAACATGTGAGCATTTTTTTTCCTATTCAGTTCCTATCTGGGTACCCAGAAAGACCTCATTATGCATAGCGCATGAGAGCTGTCTGCTTTTTTGGACAGATGAGTTTTCATTTCCACATGTACACAGTTTGTGATAAAGTAAAAAAAAAAACCCTCTTCCGCCACACTTTTTTTTTTTTTTAGAGCTATATGGAAGTGTGTGCATTTTGTATTTCTTGTCTTAATCTTGCAGTCCTCCAATGCTCCTGTTATGATTTCAGCTCGGGAATTCATTTTCCCCCTCATTGACAGCAAGCTGTCCAGGGCCAGAGGCGAAATGCAGCCCCATCTACCTACCTCCACTGCTGGGATGATATTTTCATGTTGGTATATGGAGCATCTACCATTTTTTTCCTTGTTTAATGCCATTTTCCCTGTAGCTTCATAGCTGCAGGATCCTCTGTTCTACTGAGAACTGCAGCTCCACAACGACACACATCACAAATTTGCATGCTACTCTAAGCAAAATGTTTGACATTTTTTAACAATTTTTACAAAATGTACTTAATTTTTGATAGCTATGACATTTAGGCGTTGCCACTCATCATTGCTTTTGCATGAAAAGTACTTATTAACCAAAAACAGAAGGACAAAAACATTTTTTTTGCATGTATTGAATAATACTTTCTTACATCCAAAACCTCATTAGGCACGGAAAACTAAAATAGCTCTAATCAAAAAGCAATTCCCTTTTCTTTTTTTTTTTCTCGCCAATGTAGTTAACATTTGCTTGAACTTGTTTTGCAGTTAACTGAAGAAAAACAGGAGTAAGAGATGAAATAAACTGAGTCATTTGTATCATCTCCAAAGTTGGATTGCTCTTTTTATCTTGTTATAGTGCAGCATATTGTATCCCACTGAGACGACAGATCTTCTTAGCTGGAGCCAAAATAGGTTATTATTGCTTGTTTTATTATACTCCATAACACTGCATTACACAAAATGATGGGAGTTGGAAGGTTTACGGGAGAAGGTGTGATGCTACACATTCCAGGTTTCCCAGTTAATTTTAGTTGAATCTTTCTGCAGAAGATGAGATTGTTCAGACTGTTTCTCACAATACAGAAAAAACCTAAATGTTCTGTTTTTTAATAAATAAAAAGGAAAGATTGCAAAAACCTGAAAACTTTTCCTCAAAGGATTCAATGTCAACTTTCTGTTTACATCGTCACATCTGAACAACACTGCTCTGCATTTGGCCCAGCTCTTCCTTTGATTTCTAAGAGGGCACTTTCATGCTAGGATGGACATGGTTCAAACGGGCAGAGAATGCCAAAAAATGGTGCGCTTTCCACTTAGTTTGGAGAGCTTTCAGACTATAAAAACAAACATTAAAAAAACAGCTAGAAAACCTGCCAGTGAATGTAGTTCTCTTATTATCTATTTCAATGAGCACCTGCGGTTCCTCAATAAAGTTTAATTCAAATTCCTGAAATGCACAGAAGTCCCGTTTTTGTTTTTTCCCGCTTGTCCCCTTTTCTTTTACCAAGGATGTTTGTCTAGATCAGGGGTCTAAAACCTAAAGATCCATTTGTTCCAGTGAGAGCCGACAAATTACACTTAACCTTGAAGAAAAATGCTCCTTATTTATGTTTATCCAGCCTTTAAGTTAGTCATTAATTAAATATTTACAATAGTTGAATTATAAAAGTGTCACATTTTTCTGCATGTTTTTTACTTGAATTGAAAATCCAAGAAAACCAAGTCGAACATGACATTTTCTATCATTATGACAACAAATATTATGCATCTTAGATTAGATTATGTCGTAAACTTAATGAATTATTTAATAGTTCTTCTTTTTTTCTATAATGACTGATATAATTGAATTAAAGCAAAACTTTCTGAGCTTTTAAAAGAATTATGCACATGTCATTCTTGGCCTGACTGTACTACTCATGATTTAACCTTTTTATTATTTCTATACTGTTCATTTTAACTGTATTTTATTCCAATTTATTGAATAAGAGATCTAATCTCAATAGGACTTCCTGGTAAAATAAAAGTTAAAAAACAGAGCTTCAATGGAGGGTTGGTTGAGATCAGGGATGGACAACTCCAGGCCTTGAGGGCCGGTGTGTCTGCATGATTTCCAGATATCCCAGTCCTACTCATGACTGATTACCTGGCTCAGGTGTTTCCAGTCAAGTAGAGCGTGCCAGAGCAGCATATGTCGGAAAAGGTGCAGGAATTTGCCTCTCGAGGCCTGGAGTTGTCCATTCCTCGTCTCGATGGACACAAGGCACTGAATAGGAATGGTTTTAGGATGATTAAAACCCATTAAGTGGTTTCTTATTTTTTAAACTACAACTTAGTAAGCATTTTAATTTTTACCACACATTTACTAAAATGGGATTTTCATGCCTTTCTATGATTTGCATGTCTTCAAAGTTTTTTCCTGATTAAAGAGTTTAAGCGTGTTTTCACAATGTAAAAGTTTGTTGGTCCAGACTGAGTCCTGAACCTTGTGTTGGGTCTGTTTTCAGATGTATTCACAAGCCTGTATATTTTCCCACATATTTGGACACATCATTGAGTGATCTAAGTGAAACAACTCGACATAAAAATTTAAGCCTATTTAAAAGTTTCTATAAAATGTAATTTCAAAATAATGTAATCTCTGCTTATGGTTAAGCTTAGACACCTTACACTTAAATTTAATGGACTGGTAGATGTCACAAAAATACGTCTCATGATTTCAGCGAGAGGAGCAAAAATAGGAGGCAGGAGGTCCAAACTTTGACCTCCAATAAAACCGAAATTTTTGTTCAAATACATGTTTTTATGAGTACAATAATAGTAATGTTTTGGTTCAGTTTGTATTAAATCACTTCCTTCTTTAGATATCTTTCAAAATAAGATTTGACGGTGATTTATGATCATTTTTAAACAGAGCGGATTATTTAATGAGGGGCTCCTAATTTTTTCTTATGACTTTACTGCTGTCAAGCAGATGTTTCTGTTTCGAACCGAAGCTTGTTAAAAAAAATGTGAACACTTTTGTTATAATCCTTTTTTAAATAAATAAAGTGTTTACGGGTAGCCTCTTTTCACTCATTTCAGGCTATCCTGAACGCTAAACCATTTACTCACATTTAAAACTTTTTAATAAAAGAGGCTACGACTCTGAAATCTTACGGAATTTCCGCTAATGACTTTCAGCCGCCATCTTGTCTGCCAGCAGGTCCTCTTGTCAAAAGATGGGTCCAAGAGCGGTTCCTGGTCCCAGACCAGGGTCCACTTGGGTGTGTCCAGTCTGAATACACCCCAAGTCTTTCTTTAATATCCAAGAAAAGAAAAGCGAAACCACAGTTTACAAACGTTTAGATCAGCTTTTCCACTTAAAGTGAACAATACAAACAAACAAACAAACTCTATCATGGACCAAACAGCCATATGAGAGCGCCCTTAAAAACTGAGGATGGGTCTGTGACCACACAGATGTTTTGTGGCTGATAATCCACTCAACATGCATTGCACATCTTTACTCTACTACGCACTAATAGCCTCTCAGCCGGTCTCACCAAGCCTGTTATATGATAAACACTGACACGGATCCTCAGTGATAGTAATTCCAGTTAATGCAGCAGCATCGCTCCTATAATTATGTCACCAGGGACCGAGTAAATATGCGGCAGGTAGACGAGGTTCATAATGGCCAATTAAGAAGACTAGTAGGCATCAGCTTTGTGTTTCTTCTTTGATGCTGTGGGGAATGAATGCAGCACAACAGCTGATCATTCCTGATAAGCCAGCTGGTCTTCTCTATCAGACTTTGTTTACCTTCGTATCCAGATGGATAACAGTATCAAATATTTAAACAGACCAACAGAAGTCAGTTAGCATTTGATCAAGTGGGGGGTAGGTGATGGTAAGTGTTGAGTTTCCCTATGACTCACAGACGGCTTCACCGCTGATCGCTAACGTTCTGTTGGCTGATGGAGAAAAAGGAAGGAAATGATGTCAGAGGCAGAAATCCCAGGTGACAGCAACTTTGAGAAGAAAGAACATGAGAAACTTAAAAAAAAACTCAAAGGGTTGAAAAAGGAAGAGAAAAAGTGAAATGTTAAAGTAATAGCGGTTCCAGTTGTAGTCGTAGCTCCTTCTAATCTGTGCATGGCTCATATGTATCCAACAGGAAAACTTTTAGGTGAACAAGAAACGATTTCATCATCCTATTTTTGATTTTTGAAACATATATTTCGAAAAACAAGCAGTGGACGAGCACCTGCAGCAGCGTTTTGCCAAGTCAAAACAGATCAATGGTGTTTGTGAGTGGTAAATTATAAAGAGCCGGTTCATGATGTAACACACGCTCACAGACCTTATCATCTTCTGCACAATGGAGAGCAAAGCAAACTGGCGGAACAAAACAAAGGAAAAGCACCTCTTGGCAAGGCAGTCACAAGACTTTGAAGTTATCTAACATGTCTTCAGAGAGCCTCACTTTGATGTCATGGAAACTCCTCTCCAACAGTGACACGTCCTCCTGAAAATAATTGTCAAATGTGTTCACTGACTACCCTGCAGGCAACTAAGAAAACTCAGACTTAATGCTTCTCTGTTTTCCAGGTTCTTTAGTTTGGCATCATTCAGAGGTTCTGCACGACTTCCTGGTTTGAGAAGACCTTCATAAAGATTCGGTAGTTTTTTTAGACAGATGTTTTTGAAATTTGTCTCCATTGTTGACTGTAAATAAGAACTGGACTGAGTAATCCTTCCCCTTTCGGGTTCCAAACAGGAAGTACCAAAAAGTTTTAAAAAGTTGACTTCTACTGTCATGTGAGACCACATACTTTTACTGAGGCCTCTAATTGGCCAGTTTATAATAACTAATATTGTTAAAACAAAAAAAAACAAACAAAAAAAAAGATTAGCAAAAACATGCTAAAGTCCCACTCCAAACCTCTTTTGATCCAGCGTGAAACCAATAAGTGGTTTTGCAATTGCAATTAGTTTTGGGCAAAATGAAAAATAGATGTTTTCCTGGACATAGTTTCTGCAGAGTTCATCAGAATTTCATCTCTGAGTTGTGGGCGGTCCCCAAAGTATGAGCAAAAACCAATATTTTAGACTACAAATGGTTACTTTAAAACTATTTCCTTAAAAGAATTTGAAAAATTAATGCCTGTGAGTTTATAAAGATGTTTATTTAGTCAGAAATGTATGTTTAGGTCGACCGATCTTTAGCATTAGCCGTCCTATGGGAAATCCCATTAAACGTTAGCAGCAAGCTAGCAGACTTTAGATTTATGTGCTAAATCAATTTTTGTTTTTTTATGAATCGATTATTGATCTGTTAAGCTTAAATCAATTCAGATTGATTAATCGATTTTATTAACCCAGCCATAATACTCGTGCAACAAAAATGGCAAGCAAGCGATGCAACGATTTGAATAAAGAAATTATCCGAAACACAATTTTAAGCTTAATTTTCTATATATGTATATGTTCCCATACTGAGAAAAATGCCACAAGAACATGCAAAAAATGCCCAAAAACATCATTTTTATTCGAATGGGTCATTAAATTAAGGTATTTAAGCAAAAGTTGCTATTCTAACACAATTAATAATGAATTTCTCAATAGAAGTCTATGGAATTTTGGTATCTTGGATCCGGAAGGTACTTCCTGTTTAAAACACAAGGGAGGAGGAGTCCAGTTCTCATTTACAGTCAATGGAGATGCTCACACGCTCTCCTCTGATTGGTTCAAAATAAAGGGTACCACATGCGTGTTGATGCTTTTATTGGATTTTTATTTAGGGGCAGAACCTCCATCCTCTGTAAGCTTAGAAACACTCACTAATAAAAGGAGATTTGTGAACATACAGAAAGTAGAACTTTAAAATAGAATTTTAACATTTGGAGCACGTATGTTGTAAACACACAACACTGCTTTACATTTAAAAAAAAAACATTAAAAAAATATCTATATGTATTCTGCAAATAAATCTGCATGAAACACTCTTGCACCAGTTGGTGCAAACATTTCAGAAGAGAGAGCGCATGCAGAAATCTGCAAATACTCGTGATTCATCGATGAAGCACAAGCTAGCTTGACAACAGACATAATCAGATTACTTCTGGGATTCAGTTCAGTAAGTCTGAAAACATTCCCGCTGAGTCTGGAAATGATTTACCCAGACAAGCTTTTGTTGCACATGTGTTTGGCTGCCCGTGACTGTGCTGCACTGATGCTTTGGAGCAGTCAGAGCAGGGATGATGCAGTCTGTCTCTGAGACAGAAAACACACGACGGAGCCAGAAATTTGCCCTGTTTAACTTTTGCTCACACTTGGTCATAGACTGAGACAGAAACTCCGAATGAGGACAGCAGCTCGCTGCGTCTGAATAAAAGATGAGCCCATCTTGGGAGAGTCATTGCAATCTGTGAACAGTTGATAATTAAGAATTTGTTGATGCACAACATTTTTTTGGTATTGAAATATACCTGAGATGGATAGTCAATGTTTCTGGGAGAGTAGAGGATATTTTTTAGAGAAAAAAACCCTCAAATAAAGTTCATCAAGTCACTTTTTTTCTTGTCTACTCCTGATTAACAACAATTTAAAAGAAGAAAAACTCAGAAACGCAATTTTTAAGATTCCTTTCTTTATGAATGTACTTTATCATTAGGAAAAAAAAATGTTACAAGAAGACGTTAAAACACAGAAAACACACATTTCATTGAAGTGGGTCTTTAAATATGTTTTAAATAAAAATCCTTAAAGACCATTAACCTCCAGAATAATAAGAGGTTTCATGAGTGGCTTTTAATTTACCCAAAATTATGCTTGTTTTACTGGGGAGCCACTGATCTGTGAAACTAAATATGTAACTGGAGACCAAAAAAAAAACCAACAACAAATAACTTTAATACCCCAAACTGATCAATGAGCCAGATTTACTTCAATGAGTTAATATCTCAATTAACTTTAAATCAACACTGATCAAAGTGTTTTCTCATGACATTAAGACTAGAAATATACAGCAAAATTAGTCATTTTATGTAAAAATCTTACCTCAAATTGATTTACAATTGAAAATTAAGTTGTGAAAACAAGGATTTGAAGAACAAAACAAACCTGCCTGATAAGCAGATGTTGCTCAATTTAAAATTTTGGGCCAACAAATGAAAAAGCTTGATCACCTCCAAGCCTCTTCCTTGTATCTGAGGCAATAAAAAACGTATTTGCAATCCTGGGAAAGCATGGAGCATGCAGAGAGCAAAAGTTAGACATATGCAAATGTCAGGTATGTTTTAATCCAGATTTGAATGGGAATTCAACCAATTTACTGTAATTCCAGCTGAAAAATGTCAGTATTTTGCAGATTCTGTTCAATTTTGAGCTTCAAATATTCATTAACTGTTGAAGATGGGATGGAAGACTGAAAAGCATCAAAAAGTATGCATTTTTAAAAAAAATTAAAATCAGCAATGTTTGGAGAACAATTGGCAAAACACAGCAAATTCAAACATTTTAAGTAGGGTTGTGTATTGGGAAGAGTGGTGATATGATACGTATCTTGATACGCAACTCACAATATAATACATATCACAATATATTCGCTTTGTGGGTAAGAACAGAGCAGTAAATTAAGAATATCATGTTAGAAAAATAAGGAATAGAATCATAAAAAATATTATTTCCGTATACCTGAGAAGGAAGAATGCACTGAAAGCTTCTTAATTAATTAAAAAAAGAGATCTTGACCTTTTGTGTCAGTTCTATCCTAGATGCTGTAGTAAGAAGTTATTATTCTTTTGTCATTATTCATTTTCCTTTTCTCTCATGCAGCTTTTATCTATTTGTCTGTATTTTTTCGCTATTGTAAATTATACAGTAAGAAGTGGACTTCCCTCTTGAGAGACAAAATATTTTTACATTTCAAAGTGTAGACTTAATACTGCGCTCCACTTTAGTCATCAAGGTCAACCCAAATATATCCATAAATACACAAATGAATAAGCAGCTAAGCAGAAAATTATAAAAGATGTTATTGTTCCTTTTCCAGACAACTCTTTTGCAGAACTTAGGTGTGAAGAAATGACAAATTTGTTAAGTTTAGGAACAGATGAAGAGCTGACACTTATATTACAAGGTCTTGAATAACATGTGAATTTGTTAGATTTTATTTTTATTTATTTTTGTTTATGCAACAAGCTCTCTGGGCTGTGGAGCAGTGGGCACTGCACAGGCAACTAGTTGTTTGTGATCAGGTTTGGTCACTCTTGACAGGAAAAGATCTTCTGCAAACTAACATTTCTCCAAACAGAAACACTGTAAAGTGGCTAGAAAATGTCAAAAATTCTTTCTGCGTTGGCAGATTTTCCTTTAAATAAGCAAAAAATCTGTCAATGAGGTAAGAAAAATATTCTTACTAAGAATTCTTATTTTGAGAAAAAAAAATAGACGTTTTCTAAAACTAAGATTGTTGAAAATTTCCTTAAATAAGATTGTTGTTGTTGCAAGACAAAAAATGAATATTTTTTCTTGAAACAAGGTTTTTTTTATACTTTCTTAAGATTGAAGGTGAAGTTGCAAAGTTTCTAGAAAAGTCAATATTGTTGCATTATTATTTTAATAACTTAACACAATAAAAGGTCAAATCCTTTAATCAGCAGAACATGAAGCTGAACTGAATATCCAGCATCTTTATGAACATCTCGATAAAGACGATGCATTTTCTTAAGTGCTGCATCTCATTGAGGAAGCAGGTGGTGCTGTGGACCTCCCGTGGACGTAGAAAGAGAAGGAGCTTGGACAAAGCGACCCTCACAAAAGTTCTATAGTTCACCAAAATAATGTTTAAATGTGTGATGTTCCAGATAAAACCTTAAAAACTTTCATAAACTTCTGAGTTTCAGGAGATAGAAAACCTGCTTTCACATTCTCTCAGCGATCTGAGTTAGACCCGCCCACACGATCTGAGTTAGGCCCGCCCACTGAGTTTGATGGGACAGTTTAACAAATAACATGATAAAATTATTAGGGCTGGGCTGATAAAATCAATTAATTGATTTGAATCAATTTAAGCTTAATAGATCAATAATTGTTTTGTAAAAATATAAATCGATTTAGCACATAAAGCTAAAGTCTGCTAGCTTGATGCTAACGTTCAATGGAATTTCCCATAGGACGGTTAACGCTCGGTCGACCTAAACTTACATTGCTGACTAAATTAAAATTTTTATAAACTCGCAGGCAAGATTTTTACAAATTATTTTAAGGAATTTTTTTTCAGTAACCATTATGGTCTAAAACATCGTTTTTTTTCCCCTCATACTTCTTCTTCTGGTATAAGGTGTACTGCTATAGCACGATCGCCACCTAGCGGCCAAACTGAAACACCCTCCATGAGAAGCAGAACATTTTTGTTAGAACTTCTCCTTTTGAGAAACCATGTAACACCCATTATTTCACAAATAAATTCAACAGTACGTGAACTGTATCAGATTACTATATACTCAAAACACATAGCAGATTTTAATATATTTCTAAACAAATGTGTGTAAATCTGTAAACTCAAAATTAAATTTAATTGAAGAATTGAAAGAATTGAATCGATCTAGGCTCTGCTAAATCGAATCGTTTCTGAAAATTATAATTGATACCCAGCCCTAGATATTATGTGCTCAAACCATGAAATATTTTATTAAATAATAAAATAAGTAGATGCTTCCTAAATCATTTAAAATATAATATTAATTAAATATTGACACATTGAATGAACCTTTTATTTATATTATGCCAATTTTAAATACATAATTTGAAAATGTAATTTATAATTTAAAAGCACATTTGTTTCACTTTGTCTCACCTGGTCCTCCATAGTGTTCATTCATAGTACAAAGCTTATTCCATTTATATCCCACTGGCTCCGACAAAGTAGTCCAAGTATTCTTTATATTGAAGAAATATCCACAGCACATAAAAGTGTTGAAACAACATTTTTATTGGAAAACATAGAAAGTAGTGAAAAAAAGGATGGATTGGACAAAATGTAAGATATATTTGTTGCCTCCGTAGATACATGTAGCTGAAATGATCAATTCAAGTTCAAGAATGAAGGAAGAAAAGTATTCAAATCTCAAATTTTCCACAAGTTTCTCAGACTTTTCAGAACTTTTTCCCGCATAATTTGCTGTCGTGAATCCCCCAAAGTCATCTTGGCTCTGTTTGCCTCCTCTCCAAGTCCAGGTGAAGCCAAAATGCCCCAAACATTTCCCCTTATTGGATTTATTCCTCCTTCTCTTATTACTTAAACGTGCAACACACTGAGATTGGATCATATTTCAGAGGCAGCACAGCTCCAGCGTCCTCCTCCGCCCGGCCGCGGTGTATTTACATTTCATTGCCCCTTTTTTGCATCAGTGGCAGGGGAGAATTTAGCTCATATTTTATTAAACCAATCTGCAGCTATCGCACTTGACTCAGAAAGTTGGCAGGTCGTTTTAAAATGGGTACTCTTTTAATTCATTATTTAGCGTTTCCCAGTGACGTCTGGGTTCGATTCCTCTGACATCTTGCGAGGCTGAAGATGCAGCCGGGCGTTGTGTTCGCCTGCGTTTGTTGTTTCATTTCAGATATTCCAGTCCACGCCTGATCCATATTTTTCTTTTATATGGTCACTAATGAGGCTTCTTTCTGAGTTCAAAGAAGGAGAAATCTTTCAGGTGGAACTTTGGGGGTTTTGTTTATCCATGATGAGAAAAGACTCTTTCATTGTTTGTTCAAAGTCAGTCTGCAGCAACTTCCCGGTTTGAGTGACTGTAAAACGACCTCTCGGGGAGTGATGTAAGGTGAAACATCATCGTATTCGCAGATCATTTACTCGTGTACCATTGCAGCTTCCTTTAAGCATGTAGATGTCACTTTTTCACACGGCCATTATGCATGCTTGTTGATGGCGGGAGACGTGGTTGGGTTTTTTCCTCCTCTTCGTTTTCGACTGCTCTTACGCTCAATTGCGTTAGCCAACTTTGACCCCTTGATGTTTCTTTGAAGAGCTCTCAAAATGAGCTTGTTCTCTATCGTTTTCTCTGACTCTCCACGGAGCCCGGTCTGGATCTGAGCAGGTTTCACACCCCAACTGCAAGACCTACTTCCACAAAGGCGAAGCCTTCCCTCCTCCTTCTGTACGGAGAAAAGAAAGCACTGCAGCAGTGCAGACAGAATAGCTACCTGGCTCACCCCCACACGCGCACAAACATTTCCTTTCCTCTTTCTGGATTCTGAGCCAGTCTTCTGCGGCTTCTTTGTTTCCCACTCCAGGCTGGGCTCAGATCCTCTCTGCTCTCTGTAAGCCCGCTCCGCTCTGTCATCAGGATTACAGGCTGTGCTGTAGCAGATTAATGACCGACATCTCCACACTCCTCTCAGCGTTGCTTTGCACACACAGCTACCAGGACAGAATGCGTGGCTGCTTGTGATGGAGAGTGGAACAACTGCGGGGGAGATAATGCATTGTGTCGGTCTGAGAACAATATGTCAGCTGTGAGATTGTGTGTTTGTGCGACAGGGTTTTTTGGTTTGTTTCGAAGGCTTTTTCAACTCCTGCAGCACAGCAGGTTACGCTAACATCACAGCTGTGTCATCAGATGCCAAAAAAAAAGGAAAATAAACGATAAAAGTTAAGACCCACAAAAGGTTTGTGGGCTGCTGCCTGACATGTTGTTTCCTCTCCTGTAATTTGTTCCAAAAAACTCTAACTGCTCTGTTTGCAGCAGAGGAGGCTGGCAGCAGCTGTACAAATCCGAGCAAGCAGGCAAACAAACTGAGAGCTAACACTTTGCAAAGTTTGGAATTAATTTAGGCCAAGAGCTCATACCACCTCAGAGCCTTACAGAAGCCGCTTATGTGTGTCATGAATTACTAAGTAGTAATATTTGGGGCTTCTCACAGTAATCAAACAGCTGAGGCTTAATTTCCTGAGACTTGCCCTGGAGTGTCCACGAAAGTGGGCTGTCTGAGCCCCTTTCTGAGGACGGCAAAGCTTTTTTTTCCATCATGAAATCCTAGAAATGTGCAGAATTTTCTGAAGTTAGGAATGTGTGAAGATTTTTTTTCAACAAATACCGATCGACACAGAACCAACAGAATGAGCACCTAAAACAAGCAAAAAAAACCTAAGAATTATTCATCTTACCTCTGATTTCTGATTCTTATCGCTTTAGCACCACAGATCCATACTAAAGCAGTAAGAAATAATTTCTTGTGGTATTTTTCTCATGATGGAAGACATATAAAAAGAAAATTAAGTTAAAAACGGCATTTCTGAGTATTTGTTTAATCAAATCTTTGTGAATTAGAAAAAAATACAATTTAGAAAAAAGAGACATGACATTGAAAATACGCTGGGTGTCCCTTTCTGTAGACGACTCTATCCATATATGTCTTCGTTTGTCTGGAAATGTCTGGAAATCTCCAATTTTGTTGCACTGCTAATGTTTGCACCAATGACACAACTTATAGGAAAAATTTCTTATAAACTACTGTTGTTTTGCAGAGACTACATCCTAGAAAATGACAGGTTTTTTTATTTGATTAAAAAAGTACATAATTATTAGTAAAAGACTATAGGAACGCTAATAAAATAGCTCAAAATGTGATTGGAGGGGGTTTTAAAACATTTCGGTGTCAGAAATGTGCACAATTCCTTAGCAATGCTTAGAGAAAAGAGAGCAAAACCCATTTTTTCATCTCTGCCAAAACCACAAAATGCAGCTTTTATTCAAATACTGTGATTCAAATACTTAAAATTAAACAAAAACACAGTTTTTGTATATATTAGGCAGGTGGAATCTTGATAAAAGTTGTATTGTGGCAGATATGAACAGAATTCAACATCTTTTTAAAAATGTATTTCCAGTTATATGAAAAAAAAATCTTGTATGCTTTTGGTTTTAAGTGAATGCCAAATTCAGGTTGTTTTGGAGTCAAAATGGTTTGATGCGTTTTTGCATCAGTAGGGGTCAAGAGGTTAATTCCATGTCCTAGTGCGTCCTGCACAACACCACATGGAGGCGTTTGCATTTATAACTTTTGCATTGTATTTTTCTTGCATGTAGGTAATTAGCTGAAGTTTTTATCCAAAATCTTACTCTTCAAATATAGCTATAGCTCTTGCTAAGGAGCACAAAGACTGCAAAAACTGGGATTTTAACCCCCAACCATCTGATCTGTCAATAAGCTCATGTATTCAGCGCCTAAACCGTTCCATAGGAAACCATTTGCTTAAAAAGTATTGTGAATGGAATTGCATTATTAGATTGGCTGGACAATCTGGACAATATCAGTGATTTTCTTTAGTTTAATAAAAAAATTGATTTATTTATTTATGAAATGAAGCAACAAAAATGTAAAGCAGTTAACGACAACCTCTGATTATCTCACATACAACTCTTGCAGTAAAGCACTTTTTTTATTTAAAAAAAGTCTAAACAATTGAAAAAATAAAAATTATTTTTGCAACCTCCTGATCAGCTAAAATTAAAAACAAAGTTGGTTCTCCTGTTTAAAGAAGTGATGTAAAATCCAATTTTTCCTTGTTTTTGAGCATCTTAAACTCATGTGTCAATCTCTTGTAACTCAAAGACATCCACTCTTCGCAAATTCACAAGGAAAAGGCGCTCTTTTATTCTAAAATTGAATCAACTGTATAATTAATGAGCCTGTTTTTTTATGTAAAACTGCTTTGCTTCAATTTAAAGCCGGATGCTCTTATTCTGGAGTCAGACTGCAGCTTATGTTACATTTTTCTCATCCTCTTTTCTTGCGGTTGCACTAATTATCTTCCCGCTTCATCTTCTTGACATTTCCTTTTAAGCTAAGACCAAAGGAAGTGGGTACGCTGGGTTTTCGATACTCACTTTCCAGATAAAATCAAAATACTTTTAACTTTTAATGCAAGGCTTCTTCCACTTTTTTGGCTTCAAATGTGTCAAACCTGAATGATAACACACACCAGGCATCTGTGGTAAAATATTTTTATAGAGCATTAATTCATATCTGAAACAAAGCATCCAAGCAGAATACCTCTGATATGTACAGATCTCCATTCACCATGTGGGTTTTCTGTGTGCCGCATGAACACAAGTAGCATTTCAGTTCATGAAAAGTTTTAAATATGGGTCTTAATAATTCTTTTTGAAATGTCTTTCAATAGAAAAGCTGGTGTTGTGACCCTCATTAGTCCATTAATGGAGATAAATTCTTCTCTGTTCTCTCTTGTAGCATAAATTCCATTAATTTAATCTTCTATAAATATGTTCAATCCTATCTGCTGCGGCGCCTCATGCTCTGAGCCCCCCGACAGTCCAAATTCTCTCTATATCTAATAATTGCTTTTTATCTGTGAGTCGTGTTGTGGACTGAAATTCTGCTTTTGTTTGACCTCAGCATTTTTTTTTTGTTTTCCCTGCACCAGTGTAAAATCAGTAAGTGCTGAAGAAGCATTTAAAACAACAGCAACATGTGTGGTCCAGCCAAGCCGCTTTCAGCAGCTCCGGCAGAGGCAGATGAATCACAATCGTTGTGGCTCTCTCCCCGCCGGCAGCTTCGTGTTCTGTTTTCATCCTCCAGTATTTTTGTCTGTCCAGCAAATCTCCATCATCGAGTGTTTGCCGTATTCCTAAAGAACGGTGAAAAAAAGTGCATGAAAGGTCCTCAGGTGGCGGTGCTCAGAGAAACCAGAAGCACTTCTTCCGGTTCTTCTTGGAGGGGACTGGGGGTTGTACAGTTTGTGGGGACTCTTGATGGTGAGGCGTTGAGGGCGGGGGAGTGGCGGTCTGCGGTGAACCCTCTGGAGGGTCCCCCACCTTCCACGTACGCACCACCTGGCCCTCCTGCAGACGAAAGTCGTGCTCAACACTGCAGAGAGAAAGATGGAGAAGGAAAGTTTAAGCTAACTAATTTAGCAAAAATTTGTCATTTAAATACCCAATAAACCCTGCAGATCGTGACATCCATCCATTTTCTAAACCCTTGTGGGGTCACGGGGCAGCTTGTGACTAACCTGACTACTGTTGGGAGAAGGCGAGGTACTCGTGCACAGGTCGCCAGCCGGTCACAGGTGTCTACATTAAACCTTTAATTTGACAAGAAATGCAGACAAAAAATGTAATTTAAAAATCTAAAATTATTTTTCCCCTACTCCTCTAATTGTAGGGGGATTTGGAGGGGTAGGGGTGTCCAAAATAGTTTTTTTAAGGACTAACCCTCGCAGCGGAGGGAAGCAGAGCCTTCCGCTGCCAGAGTTTTCTGTGTTGTGATGTTCCGCGGAGAAGAAGCGTTTTTCTTCACATGTTCTGAAGCACAGAAGTTTACATTTAAATGTACGTAATGACATTTTTAAAGTTATAAAACCAATGTTTTTGTGTATTTTCAAGCGCTAGCTAGCAGCTTTGCGCTAGCGTAGCTGCTTGGTGGCTATTGATGATGTCATCAAGGGATAGTGTCATTCAAAGTTGAACACAATGCGAATTCTTTCTCTACTCACTATATAGTGTGTTTGTCATTTTGTAGCGCTGTCTGAATCTAAAATTCCAAAATCGAGTGATCCAGAGATATCCCAGAAGTCTTTGCGAAAAACCACTGTTCTTTTATTCTCACTAGATTGGCAAATATAAACCACAGTGCAAACAATTTTTGCAAAAAAAAGCTTAATTGTAATTTCTAACAAACATTTTCATCGTCAGAACACAGTGAATTCATAAATAAACATGGTAAAATGTTCAAATTGATTATATTTTCACTTCATAAAATTGGTGCCGTCATATCAGCCGTTTGAAAAAAAAAGAAAGTAGTGAGCATGATGTCCAAATTACTTTTAAAGTCCACGGCACTATATAGTTTTTTTAGTAGTTAAGGATTAGAGTGGGAATTCAGACATATACACTATTTTTCCATATCGTTCCGTTTGGAGGGCTAAATGTAGGGGTAGGGAAAGAATTCAAATTCAGCTTAGAAAAAAGACTTTTTAAAAAAATTTTAACTTGCGTTTTTTTGTTGTTGTTAAAACAATAAAACAACAGAAACTGTTTTGTTTGCACTTTATTCTCCAAACCCAAGGGAAAAGGGAAATCCTTGACTTAAGTACTTCTGATCCCTGAAAACAAGAAGCTGTAAAAAATTCAAGACATGTAAACACTGGAATAATTATTTCTGAACTGCAAAAAAATGGAGGCCAAAGTGGGGCGAGTACATTGATCAGAGTCAAGTCCGAGTATAATCCAAAAATGACAAAGTTAAGCTTAAAGCACCACCCTTAACCAGGTCAAGTTTGTGTTGAGTAGAAAATAAAGCAATAATTGACACTAGGTGATGAATATTTGTTTAGTTTGGGTGTAAATTAAGAGTTTTTAATCAATCCCCTTGTTTATTTTGGTGCTTGTGTTCCATAAATTGATAAAATAGATGTTGTAAAACCCCTCACTAGACACGTTTCTCAGACAGAAATGAATATTTTCACACGTTTCTCTCTTGTTTGAATCGTCAAAGTTCAAAATTTTGTAGAAAAATCATTCTTGTTTGAAAGAAAGGAACCAAATATTTTGTAATGAGGCAGAAAAGATGTGAAAAATCCTGATCAAATTCTGGTATTTTAAGATGAAAAAAACACCAATTAGACCATGTGTAATGGTCAATGTGTAAATTGATGTGAAGCATAAACAAACAACATATGAGTAAAAGAATACAACACAATGTATGGAGAAAGAGAACGGAAGCCAAACTCTTCACAGCAAAGTTTTTCAAACAGGAGCTTTAGCGAACAGAACAGAGAAATCATACCTGGTTACTGGGCACCTCTGTTATGTATTCAGTGCATTATGCCGTCAATGACATTTTCCTTGTGTTTTCTCATGCTGCTTAGTTACCTTAAGCCTCTGCAGCTACAGCAGCAGCAGTAAAATCTCCATTTGGTGAAAGCAGCAGATGAATTTAGAAGAGAACAGAAATCAGATGCTGTTGTTGTTTCCCAGCTAATAGGGGGGCTGCCATGGCCAGAACAGTCTTTGGCTAAACAGACCCAAACCTAAAAAGCCTAACAGCATGCTCTCACGGCGTTGCATTTTGCATAAATAGCCCCCCAGTTTGACACATTTTCCCTTCCATTTATATTCCCTCTCCCCCTTATTTTCCATATCTTCATCTGGGGGTCTCAGAGGTCCGCTGGAGCCATTTCAGCTGTCATCCCACTCTGGACAGGTTGCCAGTCCATCACAGAAGAACACTATTTATATTCATTTTAATCTTTTGGGGTGTCGAATTACACCATTTTTGAAATGTTTAGGGTGACCATAAAAGTACAGTGTGTTTGTGTCATTCTGTCTGTGATTTAGGGAGTGTCACCGCCCTGTTTTAGGAGTCAAATGTGCAAAATAAAACTAACTGTAATTCGAAAAAAACCACAAAAATGTGTAACTTAAAAAAAACTTTAAAGTTTGATGAATTTTAATTCAGTTTGATTCAAAACACATATTTCTTTAGGAAGAGATCATGATTTTTTTTTTATAAAAGACTTAAATATTTTTTTGGAATATTACTTTCTTACAGCAGGAATGTAAATCTTTTAGAAAAAAAAAAATCTTTCTTGGATACA
>NC_050523.1:8332474-8332598 GCF_002922805.2 Oryzias melastigma
TGAATAAACCATAACTGTCTAACAGTTTACTGTGCAAGATGAGCTTTAAATGGGATAGAGAACATTAATAGTTTTATTTATTTCAAGTCAATATTAATAAGTGTAAAAAATAATATAACTACAA
>NC_050523.1:8332700-8336909 GCF_002922805.2 Oryzias melastigma
ATTTTGGTGTATAAAACAGTAAAAACAATATAAATAGGAAACTTGAAGAATTTATCATAAAAAGCTAAAAGTGAGCTAACAGTTAAATTGAATTTTGTGAATTATAATATGTTTAATCATAAAATATTACCAAATCAGTAAGAATCTATTTTCTTCATTTTAATTGCATTTTAAAATACACATTTAAGTAGGAATTTGGGTGTAAATACATATTTAAAAAACAGTTTCAAATCATTTTAACCCTTTTAAATTGTGTGCCGTTTTTAATTGTATTTATGAACACATGTATAGCAATAAAAATGTATGATGAGAGAAAAAAAATTGTATGATAAGGGGCTTGTATAGAGCACCTGATTTTGAAGAATTTGATATGGATTGGATAAATCCAACCAAGCGTAAAATAATTGATTTTGTGTGCATATCATGAGTTATTACACACAAAAGTCAAAGTGTCACATTTATGATAGTATATTTCCAAATGATCATGTTCTGGGTTCTAATGATTAGGAATTTAGCAGATCTTGTCCTGGAAAATCAGTTCCATCCCCAAACATAAACAGCTGAGAAAAGAAGAAGCGATCAATTAACTCCAGTATGACCTCATAGAAGAAGACTGGAATCTTGTGTGTAGTAAAAAGCTTATAATTTATTTTTTTAAAAAAAATAAGTAAATTATACAGTCAGCACTCCACCATTAAAAATGTTGCAGGACTTGCACTTATTTTCACTAAGTTGTTGTTCACGATTCGACATAAACCCTCAGGGGTCGTCACACCGAATCAGTTTTCAGTGATCCGCATTATCGGTTTGGCAAAGACTTTTATGTCGGAAGCCCCTCCTGACACAACTTTGTGTTTTATCCGGGCTGGGGACCAGCACATGGAGACTCAGATCATGGTCCCCTTGTGGCCACATGGTTAGACAGTAGTGTAAAGTGAACCTGGGTTTCCCCACTGAGCATGAAATGGACAGAAGAAGGCCCAGCAGGGGTTGTACTTCCTACCACAATTTAAGAAGTTCAACCTGCCTAAGGAGATGATCTTCTACAGCAGGAGTGGGGCAACCCTGGTCCTGAAGAACCCTAACCCTTCCTGATTCCCAGTTCTCCCTGAGCAGCTTGCTGCTGATTAGCTGACTGAAGTGATTCCACATCCTGATTGACTGAACACACCGGATTTAGGTTGCCAGGGAGAGCTGAAAAACAGGCAGGGTGGAGGTTCTTGAGGGCCAGGGTTGGCCACCCCAGATCTGGAGCAATAATCCAGTCTGTCGTGACCACTTCCATCACAGTCTGGTTTGGATCCGCAAACAGATACGGCGAGAGGCCTCTGGTCTCATAGAAGATGGCACCCGAAAAAATCTCTAGCCGGACGCGGAAATGTTTGCAACTTTAGCCGGTTATGTAAGCGGAAATGTTCTAAACTTTAGGAAACCCTTTCAAAAAAAGAAATTTTCTGAACTATAAGCTTTTAAATGTGAATAAACCATAACTGTCTAACAGTTTAGTGTGCAAGATGAGCATCAAATGGGATAGAGAACATTAATCGTTTTATTTATTTCAAGTCAATATTAATAAGTGTTACAAATTGGATAACTACACCCGTTTACAATGGAACTTTACAGAAATGCCACTTTTTCTCTGCGAATCAGCTGATCACGTAAGGAGCGGTATGCCAAAGGGAAAAAAAGCTTAAAACAGGGGATTCTGGTCGAGGACTTCCAGCCTATGATTTTGGGCGCCATGATGATTTTTTGCGGCAGGGGGAAGGACTTCCAGCTATTGATTTTCGAGCGCCATATTTTTCTCTGTAGCCAGATTTTCTTGGACATGACAGGGACAGACTACAGAGAGCCATAAGGTCTGTGGAGAAGATTATAGGTTCCAACTTTTCCTCCATCAGGACCTGAACCAGTCCAGGGTCAGGAAGTATGGAGAGAAATAAGTATCACCCTGATTTATGTGTGCGTAATTCTTGATTTTGTGCATAAGGACAAAAATTACAAAAAAATCAAAAAAATGCAATTTAAAAGACAATTTCAAAAATACAACATATTTTGTATTTTTTTTTATACATATTTTTATATTTTACCTCTATATGAGAGCATAAGACACCAAAGCCAAATTCCTTCTACTCATACTTGGCTAAATAAAACTGATTCTGATAATAATAAAAAAAAAAAAAACATGCAATCATTGTCACATTGTTTTTAGTTTTCCTTTGAAAAGTGTCAAACTCATAACAGAAAGATGTTTTGGAAGCTAAAAGGGAAGAAATGATGAATGGAGCATCCTCTGCTTCCAGTAGACATTAATTAAGGCTTTAACTAAGTGCATCAGGAGCAGAAATGCTGAACGTAACAGAAATGTCACAGCAGCAGCAGCAGGGATTCCAGGCCTGCAGTTTAAACACACGCCAAAGGAAAAAGTCAGCAAGGGACATTGACAGTCGCATAACAGCCGCTCAGAGGCTTCAGAGACGTGAACTCTGCCGCGCCTTTGTCGGAGCTGGATGTGAAGGTAAGCAATAACCAGCGAGCACGTCTGCATTTTGCAGGAATAAAGAGAACGTTTGCTTACCTGTTTACTTTTGTCAGCACTTATGTGTTAGCTAAGCATTCCCCACATGAACTGATTCTTTTCCTGTTTTTTTTCACTCTACTTTGCAGCTATTCTTGCTTATTATGCAGTGGCCTAGTTAGATGGTGTTTCTCATCACAGCACAGATGCTGGAAATAAAGAGGACTCCCTCAGTTGTGGATCCAAGAGTGGAAGTGCTGCAGAAGAAGCGACGTGCTGAGCAGCAGCTGGGATTTTTAAGACCACGACTGTGAGGACTCGCATCCACCAGGCTTCACATCTCCTCCCCCAGTCACCCAACCACTTTACTTTGGATGCCCACTGGTATTGTAATGCAGCAAAGAGAAGTAAAGATAAAACATAAACCCGTAGATAGGAGTAAAATAAGGGTGAGTGGGTACAAAGAGCAGCAGAGAGGAGTTTTTCTCCATTTACAGGAGGTAGAAAAAAAAGCCACTTCAACTTCACACACTGAGTAAAATGAGGGCCCTTGTCATAGAAAAATAAGCCGTGGAAGTTGTCTGTGGTGTTCTAATGCTGTGAAATGAATACAATAAATAAAATATGACGTTCCCTCATCTTGGCTGCCTCTCTTTGCACGGCTGTACGGCTCAGCTCCCTCTGGAGTTCCTCCGTGACTCTTCCCTCACTGCTGCCGTGTTCACTCCTTGTGAAAATGAATTGCTTCTGTCTACAGCTCTGCGCGTTCAAGGCACGATGCCACTGTAGGGAGCTGCCCACCCTCAGCCTCAAATATCCTCACACTCGGGCCACAGGAAGCTGTGAAAACACGCGGCTCGTGCCAGAGTTCCTCGTCAGCTCTCCGCTCACATCTTTGTTTCAGTTTGGTGGGGAGAGCTGAGGGCTTCACTCCAACGCTGACTGACGTTCAGACAGCAGAAAAGGAGTCTGAGCATGCTCATTCACCTTCTGCTTTAATACTATATATATAAATTATCTGATGATAAAAACTTCACATTTTACGTTTTAAAAAGGAAAAAATACAAAAAAAATGGCCAAAAAAAACCCAACAAAATTTGACAACTAATTACACCTTTTCTCATGCAAAAATCCTCTTAATGACCATTTTAAAGACTAATGCTGCTGTTACACAATGATTTTAGGGTTTCATATTTTGGAATGTGTTTTTTCTGATTCTATTCAATTTTATTTCTTGCTCTTATAACTTCTTTCTTTTCTCAAAAGGTCTTGCCTTTTGCTGGGCCACAGTTTTAAATAAGAATGTTGGGCTTAATATGTCCTGCCTGGATCAATAAAGGTTTTAAAAAAAAAAGAATCTTATGTGGGGAGGTCCAAAATATCTTTTGACAGGAACAAAAGTTTGACAGTTCCAAAAAATGAATAAATAAATAAAAACTCCCTTTAACATTCCCCTGACAGCCAAATCAGAAGCTGTGAATGTGAAACTAACTTAAAAAGCTGTTTACAGCAACCACAAATAGATTAGTAAGATAGTAAAATAGTAAAATAGATAAGTTTGATCCCAGAAAAAAAAAGAAAATTAAAATTCTGACTTAAAACAAAAGTTGAGCAGATAAAATATTAAATTAGAGGAAACAATTAATATAAAAATAAATTAAAAGGATATAAATAAAAATCATAAAATAAAA